>NC_064419.1:47783533-47866033 GCF_023375975.1 Astyanax mexicanus | reverse complement strand
CATAGCCGCCATTTAGCTATTTTCATGTATTCGCTTTCTATTCTATGCTAAAAACGTATTTGTGTTACTTTTAGTCCTGTTACTCCAAACATAAAAAGTAACAGGAATGAGTGCCAGTAACAGGGGTGATTTTTTTGTCAAAAATATCAATTATTTGAACATGCAGTCAACTATTTCTTTAAAATAAAGACTTTTTTTGTGAGAAAATCAAAGAAATTAGTGAACTTAAAGTTTTTAAAGCTGCTTTTTAAATGTCACATGAGTTTTGTAACCATCTTCAGATTGGAAATCTTGTATTTCTTATGTGTCCCTTAATCGTTTTTGTGTATTTTATATTAATCTACATTAAATTATATATATATATATAAAACATTGAATGAAAAGGTTAACTGGTATTGTATCTTCCACACAATAAAATTATAGTTTTTTTTTGTTTTTTTTTTTTTTAACTTTCCTGGCTTTAGAACCCACGTGAAAAAAAATATATACTTTATTGTACTTAAAACATATTGAGAAATCTCTAAGTATGCTGTAAATATACAGATTTATGTACTTACTTGATATATATTAAAAGTACATTAATATTATGCTTTCACCAAACGTTTAAAAGTAAGCTTTGATCATACTTTTTAAAAAGTACAATATAGTGTATTTAAAAATAAATAGACTACTATGAAATACACTTTTAGTTTAATGTAATTCAATATACTTCTAAAATACTTATTTACAAATATACTTTTGTACATTTTTAGCAAAGTGTGTTAAAAACAGCTGTTACAGTAGTTCACTTAAAGTACAATGTATCATGTAAATTTTTAGAAAGCAAATTAAATTACTACTACTAATAACAAATAACAAATAAAAATATATTTTTAAAGAAGTATAATAGAAATGTGCTACTTACCAAAGACAGGAACAAGAAGCATATTTGTACTCTAATGTAAATATAGATATATATTTGATAGACAGATAGATATGTGTATAATAGGGATAAAATTGTAAAACTCATTAAATGTATTATAATTAAAAAATGTAAGCATATTTAAATTTTAAGCATAGTTCAAATTTTTAAATGTTACTTAAGTATATTTAAAATAGTTCCATTTTAGTAGAGTTAAGCACAGTTAGCACAATTTAAGTAAGACTTTTTTGTACTATTTATTTTATACAATTAAAGTATAATAAGTATATAAAAAAAAGTTGTTCCATTTTATCACTCTTTAAATATACTTATTAATAATGTGGCTACAAGAACACTTTAGTGAACTATAGCATAATAGTGATTTGTATACTTTTTTTATCTACTGTTTTTCACTAGGGAAGTGCTGATAATTTCATATAATAAACAGTATTTTAGCTAAAAACGCAAAACTCTTACCGTATAATCCCTGATTCTCAGTCAGCAGGCAGGTCTGCTGTGAACTCGAGCTCCAGCTCCAGATCAGGATCTAAAGTTCACCACAGTCTGAGAGAAAACAGCCAAACTTTAGAGGATTATTATTATTATTATAAACTTCACAAACTAACTAAACCCCACAATAACCACACTGCTGCTGCTGCTGCTGCTGCTTCTGGATCAGTCAGACTGCAGCACTAAACTCTAATCCCAAACACTGAGCAGCCAGCTGACCACTGACATCACCACACACCCATCTGCTCCACACACACACACACACACACACGTGCATGCATGTTTTTCTACCTTTGAGAGGTATTATTGTTGTCTTCACCACCATTATAGCGTAATATAGTAATATCGGAATTTGTTGATTTGTGAGGACACTTATGTGGTTCTCACAACTTTAAAAGCTTTTTATCTTTACAAAAAAATAAATAAATCACAATAAACCACCAATCACACTTCACTAATTACCATATCAATCACCGGCTGCCTGGCAACCAGCCTTTTAGTTTAAATTTGAATAGCTAATGCTAACGGCCGAAACTGAAACTCAGAAAAAAGAATAAAGGGTTATAGCTAGAGTTTATAAAGTGTTATATCTGGATTGTATAAAGGGATATATTTGGAGTGTGTAAAGTGTTATAATTGGAGTTTATAAAGGGATATAAGTGGACTGTTTAAATTGTAAAAAGTTACATTCGTATTTATAAAGGGTTATAACTGGAGTTTATAAAGGGTTATAATTGGAATATATAAAGAGTTATAACTGGAATTTTTAAAGGGTTATAATTAGAATTTTTAAAGTGTTATATTCGGATTGCATAAAGGATTGTAACTGGATTGTATAAAGGGTTATATTTAGAGTTTATAAAGGGTTATAATTGTAGTTTATACTGGGTTATAGCTGGATTGTATAAAGGGATATATTTGGAGTTCATAAAGGGCTATAATTACAGTTTATAAATAAACTCTTTAAACTCATAAGCCTTTATAAACCTGCCTTATTGTCACAAACTTTCAACCACTACTGTGTTGTTTTTGTTTATTTACACATTTTACATTTATCTACAATTAATTTTTTATGTCATTTTTCAAATTTCAAATTGAGCTATATTAATATAAAGCCACCAAGAGTTAAGTTAAAACAACATAAATGAAAATTATGTGATTAATAATAGATGATGTGATTAATAATATATAATATATGTATTGATTTACTTATTTTTTTCTGACAGATTGTCTGCAGTACCAAATACATCCACCAGGTGTCTCTACATCCACACATTAGATACCAGGAGGACTTTTCAATGGGTTCACATTCATCATCATATAAAATGAATTATAGCTATTATAAAGACTTCACATTCATAATTAATATATTTACAAAATAAGAAACCACTGAAAAATGATGAGTTTCTTTGATTTTACCAAATTAAAAAACCTCTGGAATATAATCAAGAGGAAGATGGATGATCACAAACCATCAAACCACCAAACTGAACTGCTTGAATTTTTACACCAGGAGTAAAGCAGCATAAAGTTATCCAAAAGCAGTGTGTAAGACTGGTGGAGGAGAACATGATGCCAAGATGCATGAAAGAAAAACTGTGATTAAAAAACCAGGGTTATTCCACCAAATATTGATTATTTCTGAACTCTTAAAACTTTATGAATATGACATTGTTTTCTTTGCATTATTTGAGATCGGAAATCTCTGCATCTTTTTTGATGTTCATTTTACTCAAACATAAACCTATAAATAGCAAAATCAGAGAAACTATAGACATTAAAGTGTAACAAATGTGGTGTAGGCAAATTTCCAGAAATTGTTCATACATTAATATCATTCATGGCAAATGCAAATTTATTTGTTAGTATTATTTGTTAGGTAAATTGAATATTTAAATACCTATCTAAACGTCTTATCTTGGCATTCGTCACATCATAGACACACCAGGCTAGTTTTACAAATGTTCCACAGATTTTACTCCCTAAAGAATAACTCCTTTTCATTTTGATGCTAATCAATTGCAACGGAACATGTTTAACATCTGACTCAGTCGGCGACTGGGAGTCAGGAGCAGCGGCTACATACAGTCAATTGGATCACAGAAAGAGAAAACTATGGGTCCAAAACTCACCAGAGATGTTTATAGAGAGTCTGATCACTTTTTGTCCCCCTGTTATATCAGTAAATTACTGTTAAACTCTAGAGGGAGCCAGCGAGTGAGTCCTCTATGAATATTTTACTAAAAAAGCAAAAAAAAAAAAAAACGTCTGTATATTTCTGTTTATCTACAGAAAACAGAAAAGGTTTTACACTGTTAAGCCCTAGCATTACTGCTACTGTGAGCTGATTGGTTGGCGAGCTGATCCTGAGCTGAGATACAGGTAGAGCATGTTTAAAAGGTGTATAACTGGAGTTCAAAAGGATAAAAAAACATATCTGCAGTGCTGAAACATTTGAAATAGTTTTTGTGTTGAGGACATCAGTACATATTTCAGTATAAAACTGATCAGATATTTATAAACTCTGATTTTATTCAGTTGCTTCATATGAACTCGTTCATGTTAGACTCACTTTAAGTGCGTATTCTCCTCTGTAGAGATTCTCTGCATGGCATCACTAGTGTTTGTATGTTTCGTTCTGGTGTGCTCTCGTGATAAAACGTGATTCTGCAGAGCTGTGAGGTAAAGAAATTGTGAAATTTGTGACACCGTTTTGCCGATCGGTTGTGTAGTGTGAACAGCACAACAACTGAACACTCGTAAAAAGTCATGTAGTGTGAACTTGACATAAATGTGTCCATATACTCAACCTTTTACAGAATATTAATATTATTAAGTATTAATAGAGAGTTAGTCTTTTTATAGCATCTGTTGTTGGAACATTGCTGTGATTATCTGATTGCATTCAGCCACAAGGGCATTAGTTCTGCCACTCCAGATAATCCCACAGACACTGACTGGAGCTTCATTACATCAGAAAACACAGTTCCTGTGCTCTTCACCGCGATACCGCGGGATTTATACTCGCTTCACTGACATTTAGAGATGAGCACGCCGACCTTCTGCTGGTTATCAGCTGGTCCTGAGGGTGCCGTGCTGTTGACGGGGCTTTACCATGGAGATTATCCCAGATTTACAACACCTGAGTCAGAGGCAGGTGTGTTAGCTGTAATTAATGATATTGGCTCATTAAGTGGAATTCACTGATTAGCGGAGATCTTCTTCTACTTGTCTAAATATGTGGAGAAACCCCTTAATAATAATAATAATAATTAATGTATTGTATATTCTGTGTTGTATTGCCAATATAATATAATAAAATATAATATAATAGAGCAAAATTTTAAGTAGACAGTAGAACAAGTTACTCCAACAAGTACCCTTAAGTCCATTGATTTTGGAATAAACGATAAATGAACATGTCAGTATAGCATACATACAGTTTGTTTGCAGTGTAAAAACAATTCCAGAGCAAATACAGGACATTTAGGCAGGCTATCATCACCCATTAGAGGTGATACAGTGCCTTGCAAAAGTATTCGACACCCTTGAACTTTTCAAACTTTTGACACATTTCAGGCTTCAAACATAAAGATATGAAACTGTAATTTTTTTCTGAAGAATCAACAACAAGTAAGACACAATCGTGAAGTGTAACAAAATGTATTGAATGTTTCAAACTGATTTTAGACATAAGAAACTAAAAAAATTGGGGCGTGCAATATTATTATCCAGCCTCTTTACTTTCAGTGCAGCAGCAAACGCACTCCAGAAGTACAGAAGGCCCATGATCACTCTAGATGAACCGCAGAGATCTACAGCTGAGGTGGAAGAATCTGTCCATAGGACAACTATAAATTCTGCACTCCACAAATCTGGCCTTTATGGAAGAGTGGCAAAAAGAAAGACATAAGAAGTGCTCAGATCAGACCAAAGGTAAACTTTATTGCCTAAATACAAAGTGCTTTGTGTGGCTGAAAAGTCTGAACACACCATCCCCACTGTGAAACATGGTGGTGGCAGCATCATGGTTTGGGTCTGCTTTTCTTTAGCAGGGAGAGGGAAGATGGTTAAAATTGATGGGAAGATGGACGGAGCCAAATACAGGATCATTCTGTATCTATAAATAACTATAGGTTTAAATAGGATCTCCGGTGGATTTGGTGTTTTACAGAGACTTAGCAGGGCATTACTACACATGTTGTAAAGTAAAATATGACATTGCAAAGACTGTTATTAGTGCAAAAATGTCTTTATTTTAAAACGTTTTTACCTGTTGTTTGTCTCTTCCATGCTTCTTGGTGTCACAGTGCTGTCAGCCAATCAGAGGTGATGTGTTGGCATGCATAAATATTCATGAGCAAGAGCTGAAATCCTATTGTTTTTTTTTTCCTGCCCACTCCTCCACCGGACTAAAGCAGTGTTATACCGCATCACCGGAGTACTTTTTTTTTTTTTCCACAAAAACCAAACAGCTCACATGACATTTATTAATTCTACAGACACAACTAGACATTTAAAAAAAAAAAAAAAAGATTGAATGAAACACAGTAGTGAGATCTGATCTTCAGGCTGGTGTTGTTGCATAACTCATCAGCACTGTGGTTTATTCTGATTACAGGATGCGGTGGCTGAGCACGGCTGAATCAAACCCCAAATCACCAGGATAATAGGCAGGTCTTTTGTACTGGTATTAGTCACGGCAGGTCGCGCCGGTGATTTGGGCTGTAATAAGCAGATTTCAGGCTGAAGTGCAAAAATCTAATGTGGTTCATGGAGAGAAAATGAATGTTTCAGTGTTTGATATTTCAGATTAATGACTGTATTTAAGAATGAATGCTAAGCTTTCATTCCCTTCTATTATATAGAAATTACATGTTAAAATCATAAGTGCAATAGAAACCGCAGGCGGAGCCAGACTCACCAAATAATTTGTCTCAGCCTGCCTTCATTAAGTTAACAGCACAGCCTAAAGAACCAGAGACAAAACAGATTTTCTAGTTAGTGAAATGTTTCAACACACACTATAAAAAGTGTTAAGAAAAGTTTTAATTGGATAAACAATTTTATCATGTTGAATGAACTTACTGATAAGTAAAAATCAGTAAAACAAGTACAAACAACTTTAACCTTATTAACGTTATTTTTTGTTCTCTTTCATCAGAAGCAAAAAAAAAAAAAAAAATAAAATAAAATATATATATATATATATATATATATATATATATATATATGTATATATATATATATATATATATATATATATATATATATACATATATATATATATATATATATATATATATTTCCCTCTAACTCACAATCAGTGTGTAGTCTTTTGCCCAAATCTTACCTCTCTTGAGTGTGTGTTTGTTGTTGTGTTATATGTTAGGAATCAGTCAGGCTTCAGTGTTTTAGGCTGTAAGAGCAAGTTACCTTTATTCTGTGTAGCTGAGGTTGCTACAGCGTTCACTCATCTATATAGAAAAACTGAGAGAGAGATTATGAGAAACAATAAAAGAAAGACGAAGAGAAAGACAGTAATTATAAAAATATAATTGTAATTATTGATAAATTATATAATAACTATAATAATCATAATGATTTTTTGTTATAAATGTTATTAATGTGTATGTTGTGTATGTTCATATCATTGTTGTTGTTAATTGTTATTATGCTTTGGCAACACTGTAACTCACACTCATGCTAATAAAGCTGCATTGAATTGAAACTGAATTGAATTGAATTGAATTTAGAGTGAGATAGAATGAGAAAAAAATGAGGAAGACAAAGAAAGAGACATATAGAAAGAGAGAGATAGAAAACAAAAAAGAAAGACAAGTCAGAGAGAGAGAGAGGGGGACACTATAAGAAACAATGGGAGACAGATTAAGAGAATGAGAGTGAGACAGAATGAGAAAGAAATGAAAGATGCAACAGACCGAAAAGGAAAGAGAGTGAGTGAGAGAGAGAGAGGAGACACCATGAGCCAAAGAGAGAGAGAACTGAATTGAATGTAGAGTCATAGAATGAGAAAGAAATGAGATGCTACAGACAGAAAAAGAGAAAGAAAAAGAAAGAGACAGAGACAGAGAGTTAAAAAAACTGTTAGAGACTAAGAGAAAGAGATTGAGATTAAATGAGAAAAAAAGAGAAATGCAACAGACAGAAAACAAGATAGAAAGAGAGAGACAGAAAGAGAAAGAGCAAAGCTGGAGATGGAGCGAAAGATAGAAAGTAAAACAGAAAGAGAGAGGGAGGTATGGAGGGTGGGAGACATTATTAATATATATATATTTATATATTTTTTCCCCTGCTCTCTCACTTTTATTAGAAATAGACTACAGACAAAATGAAGCTCTGATTCCACCAGAGATCTGATTAAACACAGGATTCAAACCTCAGCAGAACATTTATCCCATCAAATATTCACCAACCACTATCTGTCTCCACACCTTCTCCAGCCAGGAGACACAAGGAGTTTACAGAGACATGAAGTTTACCAGATATTCTCTCTTAATTTTAGCTCTACAGAGAGCAGTAAGCTGCCCAGAAAGCGCTGCTCTTTTTTACTAAAATAAAAGTTAAATAAAGGGACCTAAATTAAACGGATCAATAAATAAAATTCTGAAATTTAGACTAATATGAGCGACTCTTGGTCATATTTTTTTATTTACTCATACAGAAGTAGTGTGTAATGCATGCAGAGGTTCCTAATGTTTTCCTGTGATAATCCATCCCATAGTTGGAGAGTTAAAGAAAACAAAAAAACAAAAAAAAAGACACAGAGAGATATAGAGAGAGACAGCGACATAAAGAAAGATAGAAGGGGGAGACACTACGAGAAACAATGAGAGACAGATGAACAGAATGAGAGTAAGATAGAATGAGAAAGAAAAGAGGCAGCAGACAGAAAAGGTGAGAGAGAAAGAGAAAAACTGTTAGAGATTAAGAGAAAGAGAGTGAGATTGAATGAGAAAGAAATGAGAGATGCAACAGGCAGAAAACAAGAAAGAAAGAGAGACAGAGAGAGAGAGACATGGAGAAAGCATGAGAGAGACAAAGAGAGAGAAAGAGAAAGGGGAGAGACTCCATGAGAAACAAAGGGAGACCGATGAAGAGAATGAGAGTGATACAGAGTGAGAAAGAAATGAGAGATTCGGTTAACTCTGTTGAACTTATCCTGTACAACAGAGGGAAATATTGCTCTTCCTTTCCTAGGGTGGTCCTGATGAGTGCCAGTTTCATCATCATAGTGTTTTTGACAGTCTTTGCGGTGACTGCATTTGAGGAAGCGTTCAGTTTGCATTTTTTGGAAGACCCAGCAACTGTTGTTTGTGTTCCTCCCTCTTTTAAAGGCAGGACACAGGTGTTGCTGGTTAGGCCTGATTGCCTCCAGAACCTACCTGTTGCCCCCTCTGGTGGCCGGAGGCCGCCTAGCCCTGAACCCTTACAGTTCCATAGTTAAGGAGCGAGTCTGAAAAAAGCCAGATCACCAAAGCCAGTTTAGAAGATGGGACTTTAAGAAACCCGACAGCAGAAGAAGGAGGTTGGACAGATAAGGAGGTGTTGAGTAGTTGTTGCTTCTCATAATCTGGATTAGAACAGTACTCAAATATTCACTATTCACTGTATACCTGTAACTCTACCTCTTCACTACTTTACTTTAACTGATGCTCTCAAACACTTTATTAAGAGACAAGAAATTCAAGTAATTAACTCTTGATGAGTTCAGCACAGCTGTTAACTGAAAGCCTGCCCTGTAAAATAAAAAAGTTAAGAAAACTCAAAATTTTAAGGCAACTTACTGCACTACATTTTTGAGTTTTGAAACCAACTCAGTCTTTTAAGTTTTGAAAAAAAAAAAAGAAAAACATGCAGTTGTGCCAACCAGAAATCTTTAGCCCAGATCATATGTATTAAAACTTTAAATATTAAATCTCACCAACTTAAAAATGAAGTTTGTGTCTTTTGTTGGCCTGATTTAAATTCTACAAAATGTGTATTGCAAGTTTTGCTGACCATATTTTAGGACCAACTAAAAAAATAAGTTGCACCAATAAAATGTTTTACATGAATCCAAATAATTTAGTGGGTGCAACGCTATACTTCTGTTAAGTTAACATAGCAACTGGGTAATTGGAATTTATCATATCCACATATCCACCTTATTGTCAGTTATGTAAAACTATTACAATTAATGCAAATGTAACCAGAGTGACTTGGCAACACAGAATATAGTAACCTGCTCTTACGAGCTTCAACACTGAGGCCAGGCAGTTACTATTATATAACAGATTCCAAGAGAACTTCCAAGAGAAGGCAGCTTGTGGAGAATGCTAACACACTGATGGTAAATGAGAGGTAGAAGGACACGCCCAATATGCAAATAGTGTGATTAACATTGCTCCATAGACCCCAATCAAGTGAAGGGTCAAACTGAGCATGTGCAGAGTAGTTGGCATGGCCTCGACTAGGGTTAAACTACAATAAGTACATTTTGCCAACACAGATTATTTATTTGGACCAACTTTTAACAAGTTCTTCATAGTGGATGACTTTAGTATTAATATATAGTGTGGAACATTTAAAAAAATGAAAAAACACTGAATTTAAGGTGTGTCCAAACTTCTCAAGAACACACTTCCGCTTTTCTTCACGATTTCAGTACTAAGAAGCATCCAGAGAAAGAGAGAGAGAGGATGCGCGACAGAGAGAGATAGAGGAAGAGAGAGTTGCCTTAATGCTTTTAATCCGAGAGCAGAACACTCCAGTACGGTATCAGAGGAGAGTAAAGTGGAGTGGCTGTTGAAAAGGCCGGGTCCGGCAGCGGAGGTTCGCTGAAGGCTCTGAAGCTTTATTAGCGGCTCCGTAATGTAAGAACCCGTAACACGCGAAAGCCCCGGCCAGCCGCGAGAGCGCCGTCTACAACCCAGCAAAGAGATCAAATTAGTCTTCATTTCAGACTAAAGGTTACACAAGCATAATGGACCATGCGAGGACAGGGATACTACTATGTCAAAGCAAAACCATTAAGATCTATTCACCCTCTCTCTCTCTCTTTTCCTCTCTCTCTCTCTTACTATCTTTCTTTCTATCTCTCTCTCTCTCTCTCTCTCTCTCTCAGTAAAAGGCATGGAGGCTAATGCCGGAGCCCCAGCGGCTGTTTTTGTGTTGTAAGAAAGCTTTTTTTCAGTTGTCTCTAATGTATCAGACATGAAATACAATGAAACCTTATCATCTCCTTATTATAATAGCTGCTTTTTAATATTCCAGATGGATCACATTGAATACGGGTTGGGAGGAACGATGATAATGAAGTTAATTGGAGCTCGGCGTGGTCAGTTTGTTCAGATCTGAGAGCGAGGGAGTTCTTTGAACAGCGCTTCCAGGTATTTTCATGCTTTTATTACTGTTACCACCAAGAAACATGGACGCCATGACTGCATACGCTTCCAGTCCACACCTTCCCTAGTGAACAAAAAAGTAGATTAAAGTTAGAGGTTAGATCGGGCCCAAAAAATCCGAGCCCGACCCAACCCGAACCATAAACTCCCATTATGAGCCCGAGCCCGTCCCGCCCCATAAACTGTCTGTTTTCGGGCTGTTTAAATGAGCGAAATATGATCAGTATTATGTTAATTAACACTGTAACATAGAAGCATCGAACTATTATTTAATCAAAATGATTTTTAAGAACAGCTACACACAGTGCTGCAAGTCAAACGCGGAGGAGTTCACGTGCGAGAGAGAGAGAGAGACACAGAGAGAGAGAGAGACAGAGAGAGACAGAGAGACAGAGAGAGAGAGAGAGAGATTTGTGTGTTCTGGTGTATGAGGTACTCACAGGTAAAGGTTATCTTTTATCTCCTCGCGCTCATATTCTAGTCCGATACATAATTCTGCAGCTCCCTCTGTGTTTTCTGTCGTATTTTGCGGCTAGCGCGAGCGCTTACAACTAACACCGCGGACCGCGGACAGAATCGGCACAACACCCCCCGCTGTACAACTGCGGGAGTGAAAACAGCGCTTATAAATAAATTAATTTAGTTTCACTTTCAGTTTTCATTATTTCCTTCGTTTTTAACAATAATAATTGGTTTCTTAGCAACATTGTGATTATCACACCAGAGCTTTATTTAAAAATAAAAATATAATTAAAAAACAGATGCCTACATCTCAGACTATTTTCTGGAGCCCGACCCCACCTGGCCCGAGGAATGTGGTGGTAAATCTCGTCCCGAACCGACCCGATTTCGGGTCAGGTCGGGTTCGGGCAGAGAATCTAAGCTCTAATTAAAGTACACTAGGTGTGGAACGATTTCTCAAGTAATCCGAGTTGCTCGATTTATAAAAAAAATTGATTGATTAATTTTCTGTGCCTCGAGAAATCATTGAATTAATTTTAAAACACAGAGCACAGAATTTAGCGCGGACTTTTAATTTGAAATAGCGCACTTAGCATTAGGTCACCCACAAACAGGAAGCAGGAAGTGGAGGAGGCGGAGGTTTTTAGAGCGGTGAGCAGGTAAATTTAACTTAAAAATAATAAATCAATGAGATTAACATTAACGTACCTTAATAACATAATAACGACAGCGCTGTGGAGTTAATAAATAAACAAATACATACATGTTAAAGTTAGCTGGTCATGAACTTACTGTATTGTCATTTAGCTAAAATGCACAACATAAAGTTTTATATACATGTCTTTATTATTGATTAATTCACTATATTTAATACTTACAAGAAATCCTAAGTTGAAATAATTTAACTTAATTTACTAAATTATTAATTATTAAATTATTATTTGTGGTATTTATGTCTATTTTGTGTTTTATTTGTTTCTATTTATGTTTGCAATGTGGAAATGTATGTTGTGAATTAAAAAATTAAACCAATTGGTCATTCGATATTAAGTGAATTTCCTTTTATATGAAATCCCTTATTTTATGTTTTATCCGATTACTCAATTAATCAAATTGATTACTAAAATAATCGATAGCTGCAGCTCTAAAGTATACTAAGCATTATTGTGCTATAGTGCACTAAAATGTTCTTGTAGCCACATTATTAATAATCAGTATATTTAAAAAGTGCTAAAATAGAACAACTTTTTTTGTACTTATTATACTTTAATTACAGTATAAAAAAGTACAAAAGTCTTCAAATTAAATTGTGCTACGTGTTCTTAACTGTACTAAAATTGAACTATTTTAAATATACTTAAGTAACATTTAAACATTTAAAACTACTTCATGTACAGCAGGGATGGGCAACTTCCATGATGGAGAGGGCCACATTTTTTTCAGCATGACCATTGGAGGGCCACATGACCTCGCACTTCAAATAATTGAATATGAAAAACGCTACAAATGATTTTCAATAAGAACAAATTTTATATGAATTTATATCTGTATGTTTACAGCACCAACATTTATCAACAACTATTTTCTGCATAGTAATGCATTTTAATACGGCAAAAGACAAACCGTTTGCTTAAAAAACTGATTGCAAATACAGTAGTTCCTCTGTGTAAAATAAGTTCATTATAACAAGTCCTTCATAAGCAACAAGGACAAAACATTTGCTTATAAAAGTGCAAAAGGCATTTGAACTCATTTATAACAAAGAACAAAAAAGATTTAAAAACTGATTGCAAATAGCTCATTCAATAATAGCAGAAAACTAGACCACAGAGGCCCAACATTTATTGAAGCTAATGAGAGAGCTGTGGTTTGGCCTGCTGGCTCACAATGGACTGGATGTCAATGTCAATTTTCGTGGTTGTTTGGCAGCGCCCTCTAGCGGTCAAAAGTAGAATTACGTGTTTTTTTTTTTTGTTTTTTTTTTTTAATTATGAAATTATGAAATTATTTTTGATCTATTCGCGGGCCGCACTGAGTGATGACGAGGGCCGTGTGCGGCCCCCGGGCCGCCAGTTGCCCATCCCTGATGTACAGTGTAACTCCATATATTAAATATACTTACAGTAAAATTATAATACATTTAATGAGTATCACAACTGTCTCTATATTACTATTATACACTGGGTATATTTTAAATGTACTTTAAGAATTGATGTTAAATATATGTGATCTATTTACATTAGAGTGCAAATATGCACACTTTGGTAAACTTAATTTGGTATAAAATATATACTTTAATATACTGTACTACAATTTTTAGTGTGTTACAAATTTACCTTAAATTTTTTTAATTAGTTTTCTAAAAAGTTACATGATACATTGTACTTTAAGTGAACTACTGTAACCATTTTTTTTAACACACTTGACCAAAAATTTACAAAAGTATATATTTTTTATAAATCTTAAGTAAGTACATAAATTTAACTGGATACTTAGACATTTCTCAATATGTTTTAAGTCCAATAAGTAAATTTGTTTCACCAGGACCTGTACTGATGAAAACAGAGATGCTAGTCTCACTATTACAGTCAGTAGACACTCAGAATGATTTTAAAGCTGATATTTTCAGTGTTTTTCGTTTGGAAATGGGTTGTTTTCTGTTTTGTAGTGACGGTGTATCTGAGGTTCATGCTAGCTGAGTAAAGTGCCAGTTTTTCCCTCAGGAGCCTCAGAAATCCAATAGAAATATATATGTATATTTATATATATATCCAGAGTCGCTCTGGAAACATGTAGAAATCTGATTAAGGACCACACACGGATGGAAAACACCTGACTGACATTCACCACCGTCCATCCATCCATCCATCACCGCCTGAGTCACAGCAGCAGCAGTCATATGATACATTAGACAGAAAAAACAAATTTCCTTTCTGAAATGAGCTCCTCCAGAGAGCGCCGGAGCACGGAGCCGGGGTGAAGCTGAGGAGGAGTCGTGTCGTTTTCTTCAGAGCGACTGTCTGAAAACCAAAAACCAGATTAAATTCATGTTTGTTCTGCTCAACTCAATAAAAGTTGGAACTTTCCTTCTCAAATTCTACACCTAAAATACATTTTCACACTGAAGATACTAGCTGTAAATGGTATTAGTGAATATAGTAACTCTGTATTGTAGTAGAGAAGTGGGCGGAGCTTCTGGTCATGGTGAACATAAGGCTTGTGTTGTGTACAGTAGTAAAGTTGTAGTAAAGTGGTATTAGTGAATATAGTAACTCTGTATTGTAGTAGAGAAGTGGGCGGAGCTTCTTCTGGTCATGGTGAACATAAGGCTTGTGTTGTGTACAGTAGTAAAGTTGTAGTAAAGTGGTATTAGTGAATATAGTAACTCTGTATTGTTGTAGAGAAGTGGGCGGAGCTTCTTCTGGTCATGGTGAACATAAGGCTTGTGTTGTGTAGAGTAGTAAAGTTGTAGTAAAGTGGTATTAGTGAATATAGTAACTCTGTATTGTAGTAGAGAAGTGGGCGGAGCTTCTTCTGGTCATGGTGAACATAAGGCTTGTGTTGTGTACAGTAGTAAAGTTGTAGTAAAGTGGTATTAGTGAATATAGTAACTCTGTATTGTAGTAGAGAAGTGGGCGGAGCTTCTTCTGGTCATGGTGAACATAAGGCTTGTGTTGTGTACAGTAGTAAAGTTGTAGTAAAGTGGTATTAGTGAATATAGTAACTCTGTATTGTAGTAGAGAAGTGGGCGGAGCTTCTTCTGGTCATGGTGAACATAAGGCTTGTGTTGTGTACAGTAGTAAAGTTGTAGTAAAGTGGTATTAGTGAATATAGTAACTCTGTATTGTAGTAGAGAAGTGGGCGGAGCTTCTTCTGGTCATGGTGAACATAAGGCTTGTGTTGTGTACAGTAGTAAAGTTGTAGTAAAGTGGTATTAGTGAATATAGTAACTCTGTATTGTAGTAGAGAAGTGGGCGGAGCTTCTTCTGGTCATGGTGAACATAAGGCGTGTGTTGTGTACAGTAGTAAAGTTGTAGTAAAGTGGTATTAGTGAATATAGTAACTCTGTATTGTAGTAGAGAAGTGGGCGGAGCTTCTTCTGGTCATGGTGAACATAAGGCTTGTGTTGTGTACAGTAGTAAAGTTGTAGTAAAGTGGTATTAGTGAATATAGTAACTCTGTATTGTTGTAGAGAAGTGGGCGGAGCTTCTTCTGGTCATGGTGAACATAAGGCTTGTGTTGTGTACAGTAGTAAAGTTGTAGTAAAGTGGTATTAGTGAATATAGTAACTCTGTATTGTAGTAGAGAAGTAGTAGTGGGAACTCTTCTTGATTCTGCATATTCCAAACCCTCAGGGGACAGAAATCAAACAGAAGGATGAATCACTAAATCTGAGCTTGGCATGAAAATAATGAGATATTTGACATAAATGGGAAAAATGGAGCTAAATCACTAGAACCTCACGCCAGCATCCGCTCGGACGATAAGAAGAAGGAAAAAAAAAAGAAGCAGAGCTTTCAGACCTCAAATAATGCAAAGAGAATACAAGTTCATATTAATAAAGTTTTAAGAGCTTAGAAATCAATATTTGGTGGAATAACCCTGGTTTTTAATCACAGTTTTTTTTCATGCATCTTGGCATCATGTTCTCCTCCACCAGTCTTACACACTGCTTTTGGATAACTTTATGCAGCTTTACTCCTGGTGCAAAAATTCAAGCAGTTCAGTTTGGTGGTTTGATGGTTTGTGATCATCCATCTTACTCTTGATTATATTCCAGAGGTTTTTAATTTGGTAAAATCAAAGAAGTTAATATATTCACTAATACCACTTACAACTTTAAGAGAAAATGAAAAACAAAGATAGAGATACAAGATTGTTGCATGAAAAGTGACTTGTTGTGAGCAGAGCAGTCAAATCTTCAGTCCATTGGTTTTTGAAGGACACTCAAGTGCTCCAGCACTCCATGCTGTTTTTATGGATGAGAAATACTGTATATATATATATATATATATATATTTATGGATGCAGCAATGAGAAACTTGAGCATCAACAGTGAGAGAAATGAGGATTCTCTGCAGGGTGGAGGGGGGGGGGGGGAATATCGACTGTATGAAGATTGATCCAGCTGTAGATCCTAAACTTGCTGGCTCAGAAAAACCCACCCCCCTCCAGCAGCCATGACACCCGGCGGCCATTTTTCACCTGTCTGAATTTCGCTCATATCAGCACTGAGCGCCGTCATGGTTCTGATGTATGAGCGCTGTAGGGGAACAGATGCTGATCTGATCTGATCTGAGGTCAGCTGTGCTTTAGTTAACCTGAACCAAGCGTCAGGAGAAGATGGCCTTGGGTCAGCAATCTGAGAATAATTTATTTTGGGGAAATCTGTTGCTGGCTGAGAGGATTTAACATCAAAACAATTTTTAAACCAAATCAAGTCATTTAAAATCTCTAGTTGCCAAATCATCTGCAAATATCTGATAGCAGTGTGGTTTTGCTGGGAAAAATCTGCATGGGAAAAAAGACCAGTATACCCTGGTGAAAAAAAAAAAAACTTAATTGTACTTAAAATATATTGAGAAATATAAATATATATTCTATATAATAATATTTCCAAATATACTTTTGTAGATTTTTAGAAAAGTGTGTTTAAAACTGCTGTTACAGTAGTTCACTTACAGTACAATGTATCATGTAACCTTTTAGAAAGTAAATGAAATTCCTACATTGGTAAAATGTTTTGAAAATACATTTAGGTTTTAAATTAATATACAAGTCAATATGTATTTCAATGCTCTGTAATTATAAATAGGAAAATATAAATATAAGTAATTATAATTATAGGATACAGTGTTAAATAACACTTTTAAATGTCAAAGAAAATGTAAAGTACATTTGTACTGCACTAAAAATTGTAGTACAGTATATTAAAATATATTTTTATACCCATTTATATTTCTAATATACCTGGTGTGTAATAGTGATACAGTTGTAATACACATTAAATGTATTATAATTTTAAACATATAACATAACACAAATAACAAACATATAACTTTAAACATATTTAAAATATGGGGTTACATACATAAAGAAGTATGTTTAAATGTTACTTAGGTATATTTAAAATAGTTTCATTTTAGTACAGTTAAATACACTTAGCACAATTTAAGTAAGACTTTTGTACTGTTTTTATATACTACTACTACTACTACTACTACTACTAATAATAATAATAATAATTGCAGTTGTATAAAAATATACATATAATAAGTGTAAAAAAGTTGTTTCATTTTAGCACTCTTTTAGTATACTTTTTAAATAATGTGGCTACAAGAACGCTTGTACTATAGCATAATAATGCTTAGTATACTTTAGTCTACTTTTTTACAAGGGTAAACTCAATAAACTTACACTATATCAAAATTTCTTGATAACTAGACCAATTGAAATTCTTCAAAAGTATCACTGCTCATCACCCTGAACACACCATCCTTACTGCACTGTGAAACATGGTGGTGGCAGAATCATGCTGTGGGGATGCCTTTCTTTCTTCAGCAGGGACAGATTGGGGAAGCTGGTCAGAGTTGATATGAAGATGGATGGAGATATATAAGATAAGTACAGGACAATCCTGTAAAAAAGAAAACCTTTTTTACGCTGAAAAAGACTTGAGACTATAATGGAGATCAACCTTCCGACCAGACGATGACCCTAAACATACAGCCCTGACCTAAATCTCATTAATCTTCTGTGGAGAGACATGAAATCTGCTGTTCACAGACGCTCTCCATCCAACCTGACTGAGATTCTTCTGCTGTTTTATAAAGAAGAATGGAGCAAAAATCTCTCAAAATTCTCTAGATGATCAAAGCTTGTTGAGACAAACCACAAAAGACAAAAGACTTTCAGTTGTAATTGCATAGCAAGGTGGATCTTCTGAGGACTAATTTAGGGAGGCTGAATACTTTTGCACTTCACATTTATCAGATTTTTATTTGATAAAAATTTTAACAATCATTTTTGTTCCATTTCACAACAATGTTCTACTTTCTGTTGGTCTATCACTTAAAATCTCAATAAAATACATTTGAGTTTGTAGTTGTAAGGTGACAAAATGTGAAAACATTTAAATTGGGTATGAATACTTTTGCAAGCCACTATATAAACTAATTTATGGGGGGAAAATTAACTGCTGGAAATGAACAGTTAAAAACTGTTTATTTGTGCAGCGTCAAGCTGCCCGAACGCTAAATGCAGAATTTTATTTTCACACTTAAATCTTAAAATCCACTTAAAATCCTTTTTATCTTTCCAAAAATCAACAGTACACCTTATGTATGAATTCTACCAGTCAGGTATTAAGGAGCAGTAAAGTCACTCCACTGAAGTACAGCGTTATAAGAGTGAGTTTTCAATAAAATTTCTCCAGCATTAAGGCTGGGTGCAGCAGTATTAGCATTAGCATTAGCATTAGCTGCTAACCGCTGAGCTAGCTCTTTAGCCGTTCAGAAGTGAGTATATCAAACTGTAGTCTGAGTGTTTACTGTGTTACAACAAGCTATGTAGGACAAACCGCTAACTGATAGCATCTTTTAGCTTACTGGAAAACTCGGGGTTCCTCAGTGTAGCGCTGTCGGATAGCATTTACTAGCGCTAAGTGCTGCTAAGGATTGCTAACCGTGGCTATACTGGAAATCTAAGTTTTCCAGTATAGCCTAATCTAAGTTTGAGGAGAGAAATCTGTGTAGATTAACATCCAGCTCTCGTTTTGCTTTGAAAGCAAAAGCAGAAAAATGAAACAAATGTTGATGGGCGGAGCTACACATTATTTTCTGCACCCAGCCTTCAGAAGCGATTGGTTATCAGGTGAAATAGTCCCATATATCACATCACTAAATGTCATGCTCATTTAATCCAGTATGATAATCTGCACACACATTCTCATCATACCGTGGGCTCAGGTCTAATCATGTGACTCCCACAGTCCATTTTCTGGCAGGTGATTGGTCCTCTAAACTACTCCACTCACATCAGCATGACAACACTAACAAGCTCAATCATAGAGATAATGAGGAGAGACAACAGTGCACAGGTTAATCACTCTTCTTCACTCTCCAACACCCATCACCCCAACCATGATGGATGCGCCACTCTGTGTGTGCAATTGCTTAAAAAAGTACAAAGTACTATAACAGAGAGGATGATCATATCATTTTAGCTGTAGACTGAAAATATTTGGGTTTGACATTAAAAAATGAATATGAGACGAAAGAGCAACATTTTAGCTTTTATTTCCAGGTATTTACATCTGGATACACACCTGATACACATCTGTTTCTACATTAGCTATAGATTCAAGGATTCAAAGAGATTTTATTGTCATTCGTATCACATGTGAGCCTTAGAAATACGAGTCGATCAGAGAGATGTAAAATGTCGACTGTGTGACTTCATGGCCCCGCCCACCTCAGCTCAGGACCGCCCACAGGTGGAGCTTACAGCTTCTGTTTACAGAGCTAGTTAGCATTAGCTATCTTGTGTAAGTATCTATAGGTTTAAATAGGATCTCCGGTTGATTCTGCGTTTTACCGAGACCTTAAATAAACAGCAAGGCAGCACAACTTGTCAGAACACTGATTGATGAGTTATTTTAATTGGAGCATTTCCCCCTTCAGTTTGGTTTGTTTTCACACAGGCACAAACCTAAATGAACCAAAATGCTCCCCCACAAACCATGTGAGCACTTTGTCTCCTTTGATTTGTCGGCCAGAATTTAACACTAAACGCAGAAAATAAATCTAATGCTGCACTTTAAAATATACTGCAATTTTTCAGACTATAAGCCTCACTCAAAATCCTTACCTTTTCCCAAAAATCACCAGAGTGTCTTGTAATCTGGTGCTCCTTATGTATGAATTCTACCAGTCAGGTATTAAGGAGCAGTAAAGTCACTCCACTGAAGTACAGCATTATAAGGGTGAGTTTTGAGTAAAGTTTCTCCAGCACCAAGGCTGAAGCAGCATTAGCATTAGCATTAGCTTCTAACCGCAGAGCTAGCTCTTTTGAAGTTCAGAGGTGAGTATATTGGACTGTAGTCTACGTGTTTATAATAATAAATAAACACTTTTCAGAAGAGAAATCTGTATAGATTAACATACAGCATTCGTTTAACTTTGAAAGTAAATGCAACACCCCTGTTCCTTACTAGTGCCGCTTACAAGGTGTCTTATAATCCAGTGCACTTGTATGAAATATGTATGAAAATGTATTTCAATTAAATTGAATTTAATTGGTATTAGTGATCACTGTTAATCACAGGCAATATGTTTAATATTACTGGAAAAAAGTACTATTTGATTTTCCTAGAAGAATCAGAACCGTTCTGGAACAGACAAGCTTTTTTAGGCCAATTAAATGCATTCAAGCTGAGAAAAATATCTCCCAATCATAATCATATCATATCAGCTACATTACCCAGCCTTTACAAACGGCTGCAATCAAAAGGGAACCCTTTGTACTGGACAGAGAATCGTTCAAAGGCTGAATAGTCTTTAGTAAAATTAGTGAATAAATGGTGAGTATGAAGAATATGGGAATAATACAGTAGATCACACTACACACATTTTATAGAAGTTCTGTTTGGAAGACTGAGAAGCTGCTCTTAGGGTTTACTTAATTACAAATAGTGTGGATGTTAATGCTGGAATTGTGCTGCTGCGTGTGCTAAGATAGGATTGGACGGCTGACTGTTGACTGTTGTCAGGGTTTTAATCAGCTAGTGGCGCACCTGTATTTCTCATCGCCAAGATAACTTTTAAATAAGACTACCTTTATAAAGTATTTATAAATGGCTTACAATTAGTTTATTAATGGTTACTAACTAGGTTGTAAATGCCTTAAAAATCATTAATAATCAGTTATAACACATACATAGAAAGGCCATGAATGGCCTGTTGTTTGTCAAATAGTGAACCCACAGCCATCTATATTGTTGCCTATTCTACGTATGTGTTATAACTGATTATTAATCATTTTTAAGGCATTTACAACCTAATTAGTGACCATTAATAAACTAATTGTACACCATTTATAAACCCTTTATAAAGGTAGTCATATTTTAAAGTGGTACAGATTTTTTGTTGTGTGAAAACTAATAACTAATACTAGTCTTTTATCTGATGGATAAAAGTTATGAAACTGATATTCATTTTTCACTCTGGAGGCAGTGCACACTTTTTAATAAATCTGAATCTAAATGCTCTTACTGCTCTGAGCTGGTAATAGAATTAGTGATGAATGTGTGTGAGTTACTTCTAATCCATACTTATGAATGCTTTTATTTAAAAAAAAAAATCTTATGCATGCAGTAATATACAGTAATACACTATAATACAATACATCACGGCGTTCAGTCATCCCTCACCTGCCACCATTCACTGCAGTGATTAATGACAATAAATTCAATGTATTTCAGGAACGCTTCATATATAAATGCACTTTATATTCATCATTTTTATGCTTCTTTTCTTGGTCTGTGTTTTGTCCTGATATACAGCGGCGGTCCTGCAGAACGCTGATAAGAGTGAAGCGTCTCCAGCAAGGGTACGAGAGTGAAAATCAGGCTTTCAGGCGTCCAAATAAAACACTGAGGCAAATTAAACATGCTGAACGGCAGGTTTTAATTGGCCGGCAGTGTGTGACTAAGAGCAGAGCGGCCGGTGATGAATTATCTAAAACACAATGGCCGAGGCTTTCCCTGCAGACTGAAACCAAATGGCTTAATGCTTCAATAATAAACGAGAAAAACTCTTTCAGTAAAAGAGTGACGCCGCCTGTTTACAGCTCTGAAAGAAGCCAGTGGGTGTCTATTTACAGTAATGTCATTTTTTTGTCTTTAGAAACAGCCTAAAAAGGGCTTTTAGCTACAGACATATTACTTATGTTTATTTCGCATAAAAACCCAAACCCTTAAATCAGCACATGGCATTTTGAGGAAGTAAAAAAACATATAAACTAGTATAATACGGGTCCTTTCACACCTTATTTGTTCAATCTGAATCTAAAGGTGTGAAAATGTGGTCTGAATGTAAAGAGGTGGTCTTGGTTGTCTTGGATCCTCTGAAGCATGGTCTGGTTTATTTGCAGTAAGAAAAACATTGTTTGTGGAGGGTTCTTAATTGGTGTGGACCAATTACAGAAATATGGGTCAGCTAGTTTTCATGCACAGTTTTCAAATCACAGTTTTCATGCATCTTGGCATCATGTTCTCCTCCACCAGTCTTACACACTGCTACTTTATGCCTTTACTACTGGTGCAAAAAATTCAAGCAGTTCAGTTTGGTGGTTTGATGGCTTGTGATCATCCATCTTCCTCTTAATTATATTCCAGAGGTTTTCAATGGGGTTCATCATCTATATATCTATATATATCATCTATATATATATATAGTCGTCTATAATCTAATTCTTATTATCTTTTGCAAACTTCTTTGCTTCTCATTGAATAGGCAGGACTCTTTTGGAGCTTCTCATTGAGTCCTGGCTCTAAGAGATGGTTTTGAACTGTTCTTTCCATGCACTTCACCCCAGTTGCCATTTGCCATTCTTTTTTATAGGTCACCTGATGTCATCCTGCGGTTGCTGACTTATGTTCAAATAAGTTGACGGTTAATCTCCAGATCTGAACTTCATTGAAAAACCTCTGAATATAAACATGTAAGATGTAAGTTGGTCACAGGCCATCAAACCAAGCTGAACTGCTTAAATGTTTGTGACAGAAGTGAAATAAGGTCACCCAAAAGCAGTGTGTAAAACTGGTGGAGGAGAGCATGCAGAGATGCATGAAAGCTGTGATTAAAAACCAGGGTTATTCCATATTGATATGGATATTGATTCCTGAACTCTAAAAACATTATTATTGTTTTGACTATTTCTCATTTTCTGCAAATAAATTCTCCAAATGACAAAGTTTGTATTTGTAACTTGAGAGAAATGTTGTGTATAGTTTATAGAATAAAACAACCAAATTAATTTTACTCAAACTGTAACGAAGAGGAGGCAGGATGCAAATGCAAGTGGCTTTTATTTTCCATAATGAAATTAAACAAAGAACAAAACACTAGGGACAAACTAAAGAATAAGGTTACTTAAACAAACAATATAAAACAAAAGATAAACTAAGAGACTTAAACAAACAAGCAAAACAATAACAAACAAAGAAACAAACTACATAAAGCAAACCTTGAATACTGAAGACAAAAAACACGGCAGATATGAGGCTTAAACAAAACAGATATACACGATCCGGACAGAGTAACAGGACACGGTCAAACAAAAAGAGCAACCGAGAACAAAGGCGCACATGAGGTATTTATACACAGGCACACACTAGGGACACCTGTGGAGGTAATGAGGGGGCGGAGTTACAAATGAGACAGGAGGGGTTACAGATGGCAAGGCGGGGCTAAGGCTGAGACAAGACCAAAACACAACAGTAGCACATGGCTGGGAAACATGACAGGTAAACAGGAAGCAGGAAGGAACCAAAAAAAAGGAAAGACACTGGACAGACACAGGCTAAGGTGTGACACAAACATATACCTATACATAGTTAAATCTGATAAAGAGCTGTATATATTTATTTTAACTTTGTTTTCTTCTACTTTAGTTTAAAGCACTTTTTGGTCCCCACATATTCAGAGCTCCTCTTCAGGGCCGTACTGATTCTTGATTTTTGATTTTTCTCCGACTTGTTTTTCTGGTCTGATCCGTTTCCTCGCACTCTGTTGCTGCCGTCCCCAACCAAACTTAGTTCAGAACCCAGAAGACACGCTGTCCCTTCCCTGAACATCAGCTCTGATTCAAGAGCCCTCTCACCCACCACTCGCACAAACATTTTAATATTAATAATTAAGCTCTCCAAGAGCCGCGTTCGCCAGCTTTCTTTGTATCACTGACTAACGCCACTTTTTCCCTCCTCAGAGGAGAAGAGGAGGACTTGTTTATTAGCATCACAATGGCGGGGATGATGGGGGAGCTAAAAGAGGCTGTTGCTATGAGACGGTTGACGGGGGCTGTCGCCGGGGCCGGGGTTTATGTGGTGCTCTGCGGCCGAGGCGCGGGCGGACGAGGACCGGCCTCCTCTCCAATCGCCACCGAGACGAGCGAGGCGGTCGAGCTGTTAATCACGGACGAGGGGTACACTTACGACCCTGTTCACACACACACACACACACACACACACACACACACACACACACACACACACACACACACACACACACCAGAGTGAGAAGAGCTGCTGAGCGATGCTACAGCACAGTGGTCATAATTGAACACTGGTACACATATAATAGAGCGGTTAATAAAACACTGTATTCTCCCACAGAGAGAGAGCAAAAATCACTCTTTCAAAAAACATTTTGAAAACAAATTGAAAACCTCTGAAATATAATCAAGAGGAACGAAGCTGAACTGCTTGAATTTCTGCACCAGGAGTAAAGCAGCATAAAGTTATCCAAAAGCAGTGTGTAAGACTGGTGGAGGAGAACATGATGCCAAGATGCATGATTAAAACTGTGATTAAAAAACAACTCAAAACGCAAATAAACCTGAACTGCATGTGTCAAAATCCTGCTTGCCAGTATAATTTAGGAATTGGCCTGAATGGCTTGTGCCATCCCCCTGGTTGCTGGGTATAAGCATAAGCAACTAAAACTCCAATTGCTGAGAATAATATGGGAATCATCCCAAGCTGTTTATGCCAACACCCCTGTTGCCAAGTATAATGCAGCAGTTGCCCAGAGCTGCTTCGAGTATAATTTTGGAATTGGTCCGAGTGACTTGTGTCAACACCCCAGTTGCAGAGTATAATACGATAATCAACCCAAACTGCATGTCCCATCATCCTGGTTGCAGTGTATAATATGGAAATTGACCCCTTAGCCTGAGCTGCGAGTACCCCGGCTGCCAAGTATAATATGGCAACCAATATTTGTCCAAATATTTCATTGCCAATGCCGGGTCTCAGTCAATGCTGCCAAATATCAGTTGAGCTCCATCAGCAGCCGAAGTCTGAGAGAGAGAGAGAGAGTACAGTAGATCATGCTGCTTCTCCATCAGCAGCCGGAGTCTGAGAGAGAAAGAGAGAGAGAGAGAGAGAGAGTACAGTAGGTCATGCTGTTTCTCTATCAGCAGCCGGAGTCTGAAAGAGAGAGAGAGAGAGAGAGAGTACAGTATTTTGTGCTGCTTCTCCATCAGCAGCCGGAGTCTGAGAGAGAAAGAGAGAGAGAGAGAGAGAGAGAGAGAGAGAGAGAGTACAGTATTTTGTGCTGTTTCTCCATCAGCAGCCGGAGTCCGAGTACTGTAGTTTCTCTCTGGGCGGGTACAGTATCACTCTCATTGTGATGCTGTTGTTCAGCACAGGTGTCTGTTAGCTGCTCTATCAGAGCTGGGGTTCCAGCTCTTTCCTCCGAACACACTGTGATGCTGCACTGATTGGTGGCTGTTGGAAAAGAGGCGGAGTCTAACTTCATTATAATTAAAGAGTAGCCTAAGGATTGAGCCTTGGGGGATGACACAAATCACTCAGAAGGGATTAAAAAACTTTATTTTCACTTTTGATTTAATAAAAAAATATGAAAAAGCATGTCTCAAAACTTCCGTATGTATATTGTTGTTATGTAAAATGTTGCATTGTAAGAAATATGCTTGTCTCTTAAATTACAGGTCTGGGAAAAAAAAGAGTTTCTTTGATTTTACCAAATTGAAAACCTCTGGAATATAATGAAGAGGAAGATGGATGATCACAAGCCATCAAACCACCAAACTGAACTGCTTGAATTTTTGCACCAGGAGTAAAGCAGCGTAAAGTTATCCAAAAGCAGTGTGTAAGACTGGTGGAGGAGAACATGATGCCAAGATGCATGAAAAAAAACTGTGATTAAAAACCTCCAGGATTATTCCACCAAATATTGATTATTTCTGAACTCTTAAAACTTTATGAATATGAACTTGTTTTCTTTGCATTATTTGAGGTCTGAAAGCTCTGCATCTTTTTTTGTTGTTATTTGAGCCATTTCTCATTTTCTGTAAATAAATGCTCTAAATGAGAATATTTTTATTTGTAATTTGGGAGAAATGTTGTCTGTAGTTTATAGAATAAAACAACAATGTTCATTTTACTCAAACATAAACCTATAAATAGCAAAATCAGAGAAACTGATTCAGAAACTGAATTTGTGTGAAGAGAGTTGACTCCTTCTGCATTGCTCTCCCTCTGAGGTGCAGACGTTTTGAGAAGTTCAGTTTATAAGGATGAGCTTCTCAGGGGGATTTTGGCAAGCTTTTAGATCCTTTGCTTCAGGCATGTCTGAACCAGGTCTCCTGCAGTTTCTGATGTTTGAGAGAATGTGTGTGTGTGTGTGTGTGTGTGTGTGTGTGTGTGTGTGTGTGTGTGTGTGTGTGACAGAGTGAGTAATGGTGAGATTTGTCCTATTTTTCTTCATTCGTCCCGGTTTTGTTTTTTTGCGTAAGCAGTGAGTAAATGCAGAGTGTGTGTGTCTGCGCATTAATAGACTAAAGCTTCAGTTGTCTGAAAGCCGTAATGGACTCAGTTTCAACCCTCTTATCTCCCACACCAGTAACCGCAGCGGGACCAGTGTGTAACAGAGCATTTCCAGCCCCGCAGTGTGAGAGCAGTGTGAGAAGTTATTACTGCAGTGTTGGCATTTTTTGCTGTTTTTCTGTATTTTACTGAACTGCGGTGGTTTAAATCTGGTACAGGTGGATATACAGTACAGGGCAAAAGTTTGGACACACCTTCTCTTTTTCAATGCGTTTTCTTTATTTTCATGACTATTTACATTGTAGATTCTCACTGAAGCATCACAACTATGAATGAACACATGTGGAGTTTTATACTTAACAAAAAAATAACTAAAATAACTAAAAACATATATATATTCTAGTTTCTTCATAATAGCCCCCTTTGCTCTGATTACTGCTTTGCACACTCTTGGCATCATTCTCTCAATGAGCTTCAAGAGGTGGCCACCTGAAATGAAAAGTTTTCCAACAGTCTTGAAGGAAGGAAGGAGTTCCCAGAGGTGTTTATTAGCACTTGTTGCTCCTTTGTCTTCTTCACTCTGTGCTCCAGCTCACCCCAAACCATCTGGATTGGGTTCAGGTCCGGTGACTGTGGAGGTTCAGCTCATTTTTTTGTTAAGTACATAAAACTCCACATGTGTTCATTCATAGTTTTGATGCTTCAGTGAGAATCTACAATGTAAATAGTCATGAAAACAAAGAAAACGCATTGAAAAAGAGAAGCTGTGTCCAAACTTTTGGGCTGTACTGTATTTCATGGCTCAGCAATAAGTCAGTAATGGCTCATTAGGAGAGTTGCTTTAAATTTAAATATATCAAAAGAGAAATAAACCATCAGTGAATAGTTAAAAATATCATTCATTATTTTTATTTCTGCCTACATAGTAAATGAATAGTGAAGTGATCTATCAGATTATGAAGGAACACATCAGGAATCATGTAGTAACTTAAAAACAGTGTTAAACAAACCAAAATACTCTGTGAAGAAGCTTTTAGGTGCTTTTTTCGTGGAGCTGTTTGTTACGTTGTGTACAACAGAGGAAACTCTTGCTCTTGCTCATGTTTCCCGATGAGTGCCAGTTTCATCAGGGTAATGTTTTTATGGTATTTGCTGTGATTGCACTTAACAATACACTCAGATTTAGTTTCATTTTGGTATATATATATATATATATATATATATATATATATATATATATATATATTTTTTTTTTTTTTTTTTATGCACTCGTTCTCTTAGTTCTTCTGTGGTGCTTCTGCTGCTCTTTCTAGTGTAAATAATAAGATGCTGTCCAACTTCTTATAGTTCTTCTTCCTGCCTGTAGCTCCATATTCACCCCACACACTGTGCACTGATGCTAGAGAATATTCAGCAGTCTACAGTATGAATTCCTGTACAGTATGAGTTACAGAAGTGAACTGTAGGACTTATTCTAGTACAACCCATTCAATATTTATCTCTATGACCTACTTCCATTTGGTTTTTCCTTTCAGATTGATGCATATGCAACTCAATTTCATATAATAATGATCCTGAATGAATTAGACCAGGAGAACCCAACCTTCTGCCACTCGTGACCCACTTAACCCACCATAAAACCCATCATAAAACAGCCGCAGCTACGAGAAAGTTTAATCCACCTTTTAAAATTAGTTTTTACTTTACTTTTCCTTTCATTTTGATGCCAGAAGTCAAAGAAAGCAATGACCTTCCTGCTGAAAACAAAATCATGATAACGCTGGTCAATCTGGTTAATTTAACTCTCTCAGACCTGAATTATGTTCTTTCCTCATGTTTTCTTAGCCATGTGCTTCCTAGAACATGGCTTAATTTGTTGTTATCCTTGTCTCTGCCCTCGTCTGCAGTGCTTCCACCTCCACCTATGTTGCTTGTAGCTCCGCCCTCTCGTTACCTACCCCACGTGTTTGATGTTTCCTGTTCCTCTGTGTATTCATAGCCCTGTGTTTCCGTGCTTTGGTGTGCGTTCTTGTATATTTACGTTTGAATGACCAGCTTAGACCATGTCAAACCAAGCTGCATTCAAAATTAAAAGATATTTTTTATTGAACACAGTAAATTTGCAAGTTAACACTGGCAAATTTACTGTGAAGGTAAACACACTGCCAGAAACTTTCGCCATCATATTATATGATTGTCACATTACCATAGTCAACACCACAAAGAGCATCCTATTCTATTGGCAGTTTAGAATAGAATACTACACCTTTAAAACAACAATCCACCAAAGTCAGAGCTAAAGGAAATTAAAGGCAAGTGACACGTTTTTTCACGTAATGAGTAGATGCCTATATCTATATAAGACTTTAAAACAAACAAAAAAAGCAAAATAAGGAAACAAAGAAACACAAGCTAAAGAAACCAAACACTTTAAGTGACTCAAACAAATGAACAAACAGCAATTAAACATTAAAACAGGGTCTAACAGGACAGGTTCAAACATAAAAAAAGCATGACAGAGAACAAAGGCACACATGGGGTATACAGAACATACAAACTGTGAAACTGGGAACACCTGGAGCGGGAAACAAGGGGGCGGAGTAACAAACAGGACAGGTGGAAACACTAATGACTGGGTGACATGGCAAGGAAAAGAAAACTAAAGCTAAAAAGCAGGGCACACCTTTAGATCACTAAAATAAGTTATACAATTACATTATTTCAGTGTTTGTAGTGTATATTTAGATTTTTTTGTTCCAGGCATATTTCTTGGCACAGGTTTAAGGATTTAATCCACTAATTAATCATCATTCTGGCACAAGTTCAGTTCCCTAATTCTCTATTCCTGTCACAATATTGAATCCATTACAGAATATCTTACCTCTGTTTCTGCAGTACAGTATTTTATTATTATTCTCCCACTCCTTCCTCACAGTGACAGTGTGTCCACTTTACTGAATGTCAGAGAGAGAGGGTGTAATTTAGAGAAAGAGCAGAAGAGTCAAAGATCAGTCCGGTCTCGTCCTTTTCAAAGCTCTGCTGCTCTTCATTTATTTCATGTGAAGAGCTTTTAAATCTGAATCGGCTCATTACGGTCTATTATAGACAGTTTATTAAAAATATCTACAGTACCTTGTACCTATAGGAATGTACAGTAATTGACGTTATCATTAGCTCACCTGCTGCACTGCTAATTACTGTACACCATAGTAATGGATGCTTTTATATTTTATTTCTAATTGGCTTCACATTTTCTACCCAATTTACACTCACTAGGACTCCCCCTATCACTAGTGATGCTCCTCAACACAAGGAGGGTGAAGACTAGCACACACTTCCTCCGATACAAGTGACTCCTCCTCTTTTTGCGCTGCTGCTGATGCAGCATTGCCGAGTAGCATCACAGCGCTAACGCTCGGAGGAAAGCGCAGCGACTCGGTTCTGATACATCAGCTCACAGACGCAGCCTTGTGCTGATCCACCTCACCCTAGGAGTGATGAGAGGAAAAAGCACCATCTACTGTACTGTACCAAGAGAGAGCAAGGACAATTGTTCTCTCTCAGGGCTCCGGCAGCTGATGGCAAGCTACATGAACAGGATTGTTCAAATTATAAAGTAAACTAAAAATCGATAAAAATTAAGATACTTGTTTTTTTATTGGACAGCGACTAATGTATTATAGTAGAGATTAGGGGTGTAATGGTACAGAAAATTCACAGTTTGGTTCAAACCTTGGTATAAACCCCAAGGTTCAGTACGTTTTTGGTACGTTTTCGGTGTGTTTTCTATATATAAAAAGGCTAGGCATTCTGTAGAGCATCACCTTTATTAACTTTATAATAACAATGAATCTTCATTATAGCCATGTTTTGTTTTACACTCTTTTGTATGTTTAACAAGTGAAAATACTTCAGTTATGGGTTGGGACCTGCTCTGATTTCACATCTAGAGGATGATTAACAGCAGTGGGAAAAAGTAGTTGGGTAGAAGTTATAAGTTCTGATTATTGGTAGGTCTGGATTATGATGCCGAATTTGTGTTGTCATGTTAACCCTCTATTGCATGTTGTTGCCATATGGCAACAAATTCTTTTTATGAGTATTTTCAATAGAGAATGACATAATATCCACCACTTTTCCCATTTTGTGTGAAAATGGGACTTTACTTTTGAAATATTTATCAGTTTGATGACATCAGTTAATCAGGAAATCCTGTTTGCCAACCCTTTCCATGTGGATGCGCCACACTGTGAAGGTCACGTCAAAGTGGGAACCTATACATTGCTAGTTTTCAAACTTCAAGACATATTTTGATCATAAAAAAATTCAACATAAATCTGGGGAAAGTAAGCTTTCATTTTTTATCATTTAATCCAAATATAAAGTTATACTTTCTCTGTAAAAGGCAAAAATGAATTTGTTGCCATATGGCAACAACATGCATACAGTGACATTCATTCTATACATGTATCCTAATGGGCTCCCATTGAGTTACATAGGACAGGGCTATCCTGGCACTGTATTTGCAGATAGGTATATGATTTTAACTTGAAAACATATTTAATTTCTTAACATTATGCTATTTTCATATGATATATTAACAAATATATTAATTTCCTGATCAGAAAAAAAAAATTTTGCAAATGGTTTGTTATGGAAAGTGATAGTTCAATAGCTGTTTTTCTGCATGTATTGTATCAGTCAGCTAAAACTTCTTCATTTTCATCCTTAGAGCATGTTCACCGAACCCGCGTTGTTGCCATATGGCAACAAATTACCAAGTACCCCCCCAAAAAATTTTTTTTATGATTTTTGTTTTAATTTGAATTATTTAACCAATTTGAAGTCACAAAAACACAATTAAAAAAATATATGATGTTTAAAAAGTTGTTCATGCAATAGAGGGTTAAGTCCAATTTATACTTCTGCATTGAACCTACGCTTATGTGTATCCAGCGAGAGATTGCTACGCAGTGGAGCAGGTTTATACTTCTGCGTGCGCATATCAGTGTCTCTGTGTAATTCTGCAGTTTAAACCGTGAAGATGGGAATGCGTGGGCGGGACCGCGAGGCCCAGCGGACCAATCACAGCTGCGGCTGTCTGCGCCATGCAAAGCGTAGTGCTTAAGCCTCATCCGGATGGATTAATTTCTCAGGGGGACGTCTGTGAAAAATATTGTACATTTCTTCTCAGTGAAAAAACTCCTGCATCCAGACTGCAATAAAAAAACAAGCTTTTTTTTCTCATTCACATAACATCATGTTCAGTAGCTCCTCCATTTCCAATTGCTGTTGTGCTTTTAACGTGGATCTCTGTGGAAATGCGCGCCCAAAGCGTACAGTAATTACGGTGCGCGGCAGTGGACAAATAACTATTTTATTAGTTTAAACTGATAATACTTTAAATCAGAGAGAAAATGATTTCTGCACTGATTTCTGAAGATTTCTGCTCCAATACATTTTATTCATATAATGGAACATATAACACCCCACATTCACATTCAGTTTATTGAGCAAAGAGGACTAAATCATTTAACAGAAGGTGGTGAGCTTGTTATCAGTTTATTATCAGTTTATTATCAGTTTATTATCAGTGAGAACAGGAGATGACACTTTTCTCCAGCAGTAATGACGACCATTCCTCGGTAGTCGTAGCTTCACCAGTTAAAGACGGGCAGTGATTGGCTGATAGGTGGTATATGTAATGGTATATGATCTATAAGTGAGTGTTTGTATTGCCTGTGGTTGTGTACAGAAGTGTAACCGCAGGCTGCGTCTCCACAGGACAGTAGTAATATATGGAATTATATAGAACTGTTTGTTCAGGGATTATTGATTAGCCCGACCCCCTAATCACACATCGCTGTAGCTGCTGCGGCGATCAATGCCTCTGCATACGTTACACCAGCTCTGTAATTACAGCTCTATTCTCAGCTCCAGCTGGGCATGTGTTCACACCCAGCGAGCCGAGCATATACAGATATACAGACCGGAAGTTTACATGAGAAAAAAAAACACAGTGTTTCTTACCGGGAACGTACTTTAACTTTCATTCAAATGCAAACAGTGTTTGCATCTGTTTAACTTCATTTAATATATTAATACCCTAATGAAACATGCTATATTATGCTATAGTGCCACATTATTAATCAGTATATATAAAAAGTGCTAAAATGGAACAACGTTTTTTGTACTTATTATACTTACTTACTTACTTCAATTGTGCTAAGTGTACTTAGCTGTACTGAAATGGAACTATTTTGAGTACTTTTAATTGTTTAATTAACATTTACACATATTACTTCATATATGTAACCCCATATTTTAAATATGCTTACAATAAAATTATAATACATTTACTTATTAGAGTATTACAGCTGTACCACTATTACTTTTATACACCAGGTATATTAGAAATGTATTAACCCTTGTGTGGTGTTCGGGACCCGTTTTCATTTTTTTTCATGATACTAAAAAAAATATTTTTTCTAACTCAAACTCATTGGCATTGGCTCATTTTTTGTGAGAAACATATATCAAAACACATTTTTGATAAACACACACTGTACACCCCCCAACCCCCCCACACACACACACATTTATATTACATACAGTATGTTTGGCCAAGGGCTAATAAACATTGCTTCATTTGTAAATTTGAAACTAAACAAATTTTCTACTCATATCTTGAGTTTAATTCATTTTCTTTTACATTTTATTAAAAAACTAATAAAAAAAAGAGTAGCACTTTTTAAAAGAAATGTAACATAAGAAAGGTAAAGGGCAAATATTAACCATGTAAGCTGTTTATATTGCTTGCAATTTAGGTGAAGCGAGCATGTGTAAAGCATTTTAATGTAAAATTGCTTAATTTTGCTGAATTAAATACAAGTAACAAAGTAAACGAGTAACAAAAATATGAACACCACACAAGGGTTAAGAACTGATGTTAAATATATATTATATTAGAGTACAACTATGATTCTTGTTCCTGTATTTTATAAGTAGCACACTCCAGTATACTTCAATGGGTATAAAAATATATTTTAAAATATTTTTAAAATATATAAAGTACTACATTTTTTAGCATGTTATCAAGTGGCACACACACACACACACACACACACTCTCTCTCTCTAATGTCTGTACAGACTGCAGCAGCGCTGTGGTGGAGGACAGGGTTAAGTGGCGGTTGCCAGGTCTGCAGGAGGATTCTGGGTTCCTCTCTCGGTTCCTCGCCTCCGCGTGGTTAATGAAGAGTGGGCTGAAGGTCCAGGCGTGACTTTCTCCACAGCGCCGTCAGCTGCTGCAGAAACGCGAGCACGGGTCACGCGCTCATCCCTCCTGAATATCAATCCCACAATAGCAGAAATATGAATATTAATGATCATGCTCCTCATTACAGACAGTTTTATTAGGGTTTTAAATTAGTATAGTAACCGGAACAGAGCGTCTGTGTCTCTGTGTGTGTGTGTGTGTAGTGGGGAAAAGGGTATGGCTGCAGTGGGCTCTGGAGCACTGTAAAAAGTGTATTTGAGTAGTAGCTGAAGTAATGCAATATTTCATATGAGAACAATATATAATCTAGCTGCTTTACTACTTGATCTCCTTATGTGTTCTTTATGTATGAATTCTACCAGTCAAGCATTTAAAGGAGAACTCTGGTGTAAAATGGACTTTTGTTGTAGTAAAAAATGATAAAAAATTCTTTTCTTTGTTAAATAGCTCACCTCCTTTCTCCCACAGCGTTCAGAGGTCCAGTAATTTTTACTTTGAATTTGTTTACATCCTATAACGTGAGCTTCAGCTCCGAGTGCCGCCATTACTCCTGGCCCCAGAAGGCAGAATATGCGGAGTCTATATATATATATATATATATATATATATATATATATATATGTCTATGACATTATCAGTACAGTGATGGCGGCACTCTGAGCTGAAGCTAAAGCTGGCATTATAGGATGTAAACAGTAGTTTTTAATAAGCTTCTTCTGCACTTTTTAAGTTATTAATGCCTCGTTTTAAATGTCAGGGCTCTCCTCTTGGTTTAACCCTTTCAGACCCTGCATCCATTACAATGGACATCAGGTATTTTCTTCATTTTTAAATGTTTTGTTGCACATAACACTATTTGAGAGCTGTTGTCCATCAGAAGAGGCCATAAACCAGCCAATGAACAAGTGTATAAACCAATGAAACTGTAGCTTGGCCCTACCCAATGCAAAATCAAAAGGAAAACATTAGTGCTAGAGCACTTGTGGGAAAGTAAAAGCTAATTGTTACTAATTTAATGTGATTTAGAACACTTTTTAATTATGTTTTTTTACTTTACTTTACTACTTTTTAGGAATGGTTTATGAAAAAAAAAAATATATATATAAAATGTAAAATATTACATACAGTCAGTTAATTGTATTTATTTGCTGTATAGATTTTATAGTAGAGTCTTCTATTCTGTGCATTACAGAAAGAAAACAGCAATCTTATTTTTTTTTTTTTACATCACTAAAGATAATTCAGGTCTGAAAGGGTTAAAGCATGGAGGAGTGGAGTTACTTTGAGCTGGATAACGGTGTAAAAAGCAATTTATCAGGGTAAATTATTTTACACCGGAGCTCTCCTTTAAGGAGCAGTAAAGCCAATCCGCTGAAGTACAGAGTTATACAGGAGATTTAGTAAAGTTTCTCCAGCACTAAGACTGGAGCAGTATTAGCATTAGCCACTAACCATGCCAAGCACTAGCTCTTTTGGCATTCAGAGGTGAATATTATCGCCCTGTAGCTTGCTGCTAACCCCAGCTATCACTGCTGGAGCAGCATTAACATTAGCATTAGCCACTAACTGCACTAAGCACTAGCTCTTTCGCTGTTTAGAGATGAGTATATTCGATGGTAGTCTGTGCATTTACCATGTTAACAGAAGCTACATGGAACGAACCACTAAAAACGAACCTTCCCAGGAGTGACTTCACTCCTCCAAAAATTACTCCAAAAGGGCTTGAACAACTCTGCAGGATCTCACTAAAGCCTCAGTTAAGATCAGTTTATGTTAATGATTCAATAATAAGAATAAAGACACTGGGGGAAAATGGTCTCCATGGGAGAATTCCAATATAAAAAACACTGCAGCTTCAATTCCATCTTAATGTGCTGATTTTTGAGATCTTTTATCTGCTTCATGTTGTTGATTTCTTGATTCTACAGGTCTGGCAGTAAAATCAGGCCTGGTTGTTGTCAGTAGTGGAATTTAACCCAGGTTAAAAAGTTTGATTAATCACAGTTAATTTAATTTAATAAATGAAATCATCTTTTTAAAACTGTGTTTTATAATTACTCAGGTTATATTTTTCTTATATTAAAGTTCATTTGATAATCTGACAAATGTAGGTATGATAAAAATGCAAAAACACAAGAAATCTGTAAGAGGGTGAATACTTTTTCACGCCACTATATATAGAGAAGAGTGTGCATGTGTAAGAGAGTGTGAGCAAGTGAGAGAAAGAGAGAGAGAAAGAGAGAGAGAGAGAGAGAGAGAGAGAGAGTTTGAGAATAGCTTCCTTATTTATAATTTCCTCTATAGAGCCTCTGACAGAGTTAATGTATGCACCCGCGAGCCCTGTTCAGCTTCTACTGACTGCTCTGTCTTCAAAGTGCTTATATGAGTGTGTGTGTGTGTGTGTGGTGTAGGTGTGTGTGTGTGTGTTTGTGTTTTCTGAGAAGCTGCTGAAAGGCCTGAAGAGCTCTTGCAGGATGTGTATTGTGTGAGTAGGATGTGTGTGTGTTGTTTTGTAGAGTTTTCTCTGCAAACACTCTATGAAGCCATTATGCATGTTAATAAGCAGTCTGAATCATATTCACGCCAGCCTCGACTGAAGTGATTCTAAATCTGATCTGCGAGAAGAAAAGAACCATGCAAAAAAACAAACAAACAAACAAACAAACAGGTTCAGTCATGGTATGGTGTCAGTTCACTTCTGTGATGCAGAATAATGCAGAAGAATACATGGTAAAAATAAAAAAGGTAACACTTCCTATGAACCCTGTGTTCATAATGTATTATAAATGCATTTATAATGCATTATATAACATGTATAATACCTTATAATGACTGTATCAAGTCTGTATAATAACTCACAAGTACAATGTAGTGTTGTGATGCACTATAACACAGATTTGGTATATTTTGGTATAATGCATTATAATATGCAGCTATGATTTCTCAAATTAAGCTTTTATATAAGTGTGTAACACATTATAAAGCCTTATATACAGTCATTACTGTCAAGACATTATAGTGAGGCATAATAAAATTAACCTCATGTTTAAAAAGCATATAAAAAATTAAATTCACTTAAAGTCAGTATTGACTGTATATAAGGCTTCATAATGTGTTACGCACTTATATAAAAGCTTAATTTGAGAAATCATAGATGCATATTATAATGCATTATACCAAATATGTGTTATAGTGCATTACACCACTACATTATACAATGTTCTAATAAACAGCTACTATAAGGCATTACAAGCCCTTTCTTTATTAACCCATATACTTGTAGTTTATAATGTGTTATGAATGTCTCTTTAAGTATTTATGAGTTATTATACAGACTTATTACAGTCATTATAAGGTATTAGGCATGACATATAATGCATTATACATGTATTTATAGTACATTATGAATACTGGGTTTATAGGAAGTGTTACATTTTCGGTAACACCTTCTATGAATGTCATCTCTACGAGACTCTATAAACATACTCATAGCACAATTATAATGCATTCATAAGGCATTCTAAACATGGCTATACATATTTATAAAAATGTATAATTCATCACAGCCAAGTTTATTATGCATCATGAACTGTGATTATAATGCATTAATAGCTGTGTTTATAACATGCTATACGTCAATGTAATACATGTGATACATCAGTCCCAGCTTACAGAGCTATGCATTGTGACTAAAAAAGCTTCCAACTTATAAACACACCCTAAATAATCCTATAAATATATTTTTAACCACTCATAAATTATTCTTATCTTGAATAAAATATTAGTTACAGTCAATTATAATGTATTATAACTTATAACAGGTCTTTGTGCATTCCAAGTAAAGTGCCAGACTTCCATTGTGGGACTAGATCATTAAGGATAGATATATACTATTTTAACATATATATTATAAGCACAGCTTATACTGTATTATGATCAAAAGTCATAATGCTTAATAAAGATGGCTATAATGGGTTATGATTTTTTATAAATATTTATAGCCATGTCTATAATGCCTTATAAATGCATTATAATATGTTATGAATGTGGATATAGAGTCTAATAGAGATGACATTCATAAAAAGTGTTACCAAATTATCATAGCCATGTTTATTATGCGTTATGAACTGTGATTATAATGCATTAATAGCTGTGGTTATAACATGTTATACATCAGTACCAAGAGACTCAGTCCCAGCTTGCAATTGAATTATGCATTATGACTAAAAGAGCTTCCAACATGCTCAATAAGCATATAAATATATTTTTAACCACTCGTAAATTATTCTTGTCTTGAATATAATATTAGTTATAGTCAATTATGATGTATTATAACAGGTCTTTGTGCGCTCCAAGTAAAGTGACAGACTTTTATTGTGGGACTAGATTACTAACAATAGATATATACTATTTTAACATGCATATTATTTTTATAAATATTTATAGCCATGTTCATAATGCCTTATGAATGCATTATAATATGTTATGAATGTGGTTATAGAGTCTAATAGAGATGACATTCATAGAAAGTTTTACCAAATTTTTTTGTTCAGATCATTCACTTCAAGTAAACTTCAAGTTACTTAGATATATCTGATTTAAATTTACTTAAAAAAGCAAATGCAGAAAGTTGCGAAAAAATGAGTAAATTTTACTCATAATTTTTTTCAGTGTAGCATAATAATGCTTAGCATACTTTAATCTACTTTTTTCCACTAGGGTTATGATCTGGTGCACCAGATATGTTTGAGAATAGACCAGACAATAGACATTTATTGATAGTGAGTCTTATAATCTGTGTAAAAAATACAGTATATGAATAAATGAAATGGCAGGCTCTCCTGAAGTGAGAGGGTGTGTAGAAAGATGGGCAGATAAAGATGGGCATCAGCAGGGAAAGGGCAAATTTAAGTAGGTTTATAACTCTGAGCTCGAGGAGATGACTTTAGCTTTAGCTTTGGCTTTTTTCTCATGACTCAGCAGGAGCTATTAGCACCATCCCAAACTCCACCCCCGGCCTGACCAGAACAAGCCTACGGACAGATAAAAAGAGAGAAAGAGAGATAAAGTAAGAGATGGAGAAGATAAAACGATGGAAAAAGCGAGGGAAAAGGTTGAGCGACGGGGTGAAAGAGTGCTTTAATGCTTTAGAAAATTTCCCAAACTTCCGCAGATGAAGCGCTGTAGATTAGCTCTGTCTCCACACAGCTGGGTTTACAGTGGAACAGTAAACGCACCAATCAGGAGGCTCAGAGCATCACGTCTTTCTGAAGTGCTCATCATCATGACGAGGATGATGATGATAATGATAATAATGATGGTGATGAAGAACCATCGCTGAATAATAAGCTGTAGCTGTTCTGGTAACACTTTCTAGGAATTTCATCTTTATTAGACTCTAGAACCACATTCGTAACGCATTATAATGCATTTATTATGCATTATAAACATGGCTATATATATATATATATATATATATATATATATATATATATATATATATATATACATGTATATATATATATACATGTATATATATATATATATATATGTATATATATATATATATATACACATGTATATATATATATATATACATGTGTATATATATATATATATATATATATATATATATATATATATATATATATATATACACTGAAACACCTGTAATTTTAGTGTGGGAGGTTTCATGGCTAAATCGAAGCAGCCTGGTGATCAATCTTCATTAATTGCACATTGCACCAGTAAGAGCAGAGTGTGAAGGTTCAATTAGCAGGGTAAGAGCACAGTTCTGCGACATACCAGAGTTCAAAAGAAGACAAATTGTTGGTGCACGTCTTGCTGGAGCATCTGTGACCAAGACAACAAGTCTTTGTGATGCATCAAGAGCCACGGTATCCAGGGTAATGTCAGCATACCACCAATAAGGACCAACCACATCCAACAGGATTAACTGTGGACGCTGTAAGAGGAAGCTGTCTGAAAGGGATGTTCGGGTGCTAACCCGAATTGTATCCAAAAAACATAAAACCACGGCTGATCAAATCATGCAGAATTCAATGTGCACCTCAACTCTCCTGTTTCCACCAGAACTGTCCGTCACCACAATACATTATTGTGCTCTAAAACCAGGTGTTTCAGTTTCATTCTTCAACCCCTGTGTATATATTTATCATCATTTTGGCACAACACCTGTCCTTTTTCTTCTTCTATTGTTTAATTGAACTGAAAGTGTAAGAAACATTAAATAACACAGGACCTGACTGACGATAAATGTACAACCACAGACAGGGGAAAACAGGTACAAGGGGACTGTTTATACAAACGGAGAAGGACGGGAAACAGGAAACACCTGGGACCAGGGGGCGGAGCTACAAATGAACAGGTGAGAAACAGGGGAGGAGACACAGGATACACACAGGGCACGTGCAGAGGGTAAATAAACACAGAGATAGATGAGAGAAACAAACTTTGGAGCAAAACTCTGAAGGTAAGGACCAAATAAAGTGCATTAAAGAACAGTCAATCAAACTTTCTACACCATAAAACTGCACTGTCACTGCGCTGATCTGCACTGAGAATAGAAATTAATTCTGTAGCAACGTTTCATATTTCATATTTCCCCTCTGTGCATATCAAAGTAGCAGTGGCCCACTTCTAGACGGCTTTGACTGGAGGAGGCGCTGAAACACACTGGGTGAGATCAGAATATCCAGTCTGAATATTAAATACATGAAGAATATGAGCAACAAGACCTGAATGCACCAGATTAACAAGTCCTGTGTGCACACTGTGACCTTCAAATCAAGAACACACACATGAAAAACATTAAAACATAAGAAAAATGTTTACGTCATGAATATAAATGCCTTCATACTGTATTAACTGAGATATTAAATAAAATAATATATGCTCACATGGGATAGGGGAAACCTTAGAGCTTAGACACCTTATATAAGTTGAGAGGTGTTATCTTGTGAGTGATGTTGGTTGAACACTGGTCAGTGTGCTTATAGTAAGGCCGATAGTGGTTGCAGATGTTCAGGTACATTTCTGGAGTTTTGCTTGTTTGTCTTGGTAACAGAAAACACAGGAGCTCCACTGACTGATTAAAACCCTGACAACAGTCAACTGTCAGACGTTCATTGCTATCTTGGTAACAAAGGTGTAGTTACACACACACGGACATGCAGCAGCAGCACAAACCCAACTTTTACATTAACAATAAACAGCAGCTCAGTTTCCTCTGCTGAGAAGCGTTTGTTGGACACGTCCAGGTAGCTGCGCCATTAAAATAGCAATATCTCACCTGACTCTTAAAGGGAATTAAAGGCAAGTGACTCACTGATTGGTTTATTATTTGCATATCACATTACGCCTAAAAAAACGCCATGCCCATGATTAATTTAGAGAATTAGTACATGCTTTTTTATTAGTATCAAGCTGCACAAGGTGTACTTTTCCTGTCATTACAATAGCAAAGACGCACTGACACGCACTGAATCGAGCTGCACAGTGCACGTTTTACAGTTTGCTAATATATGGCTAAAATATTGCCCTATATATATATTCACACATTACCATTTTTACATTGTATCCTTTAAATAAGACATTTTTACTTTCAATGATTTCTGTATGATTTTCTCATTGTTGACTGCCAGAATTGTTCCCCAACTTTTTTTCTAGTACCCCCCTGAAAAATGACCTCATTGTATTGTCCCTCCTCCACCAAACTCTACAGCTGGCACAAATCCAGTAAGGCATTTAACATTATCTTATAATATATTATAATATAATATAGACTCGTTGTTGAGTTGATGATAATTTTATCATAGTTTGACATTGGCAGACCCCTTTTAAAAATGTATATCTTTCCATTAAGAGAAATCCTCAGGTCTCAGATCAGTCCATTTGCAGCCAAATACAACACAGTTAATCATTTAATGCTTTATGTTCTTATCAAGAAAGAAAAGAAAACAATTACCGACAACATTTTTTCCAAATTCCAAATAAAAATATTCTCATTTAGAGCATTTATTTACAGAAAATGAGAAATAGCTGAAATAACAAAAAAGATGCAGAGCTTTCAGACCTCAAATAATGCAAAGAATACAAGTTCATATTCATAAAGTTTTAAGAGTTCAGAAATCAATATTTGGTGGAATAACCCTGGTTTTTAATCACAGTTTTTTTATGCATCTTGGCATCATGTTCTCCTCCACCAGTCTTACACACTGCTTTTGGATAACTTTATGCTGCTTTACTCCTGGTGCAAAAATTCAAGCAGTTCAGTTTGGTGGTTTGATGGTTTGTGATCATCCATCTTCCTCTTGATTATATTCCAGAGGTTTTTTTATGTGGTAAAATCAAAGAAACTCTTTTTCTTTTTGAGTGGTCACTTATTTTTTCCAGAGCTGTATATATTAATATAGACAACTAAACATATATATCATATACACATAAGAAGACTTAGAGTAAGTGGAAACACAGTGTATTGTGTTCAGATGAATCAGTAATCCAGATATACTGTGCTCTTTATACATCTAAAAACCAAAATCATTCTATAAAGTAAAAACTATCTGCTAGTAAACTAAACTCATAGGGAACTTTATAAACATGTTATTCATATAAAAGTAATCCACATCTCTGTAAAGTAATCATATCTCCAGCTCTCCAGCTCCTCACTGATTGCGTTTCCACACTACAGACTGGAGAGCTGCTCATAGCTGAGAGACAGTTTTGATACTTTATGTATAAAAGAGACAATCAGAAATAATTTAAATCAGATGAATCTCATGCTGGTTCTTTTATGGGGTGAAATACTAAGAACAGGCTTCTACAGACCCTTGTTTACAACAGCAGAGATTAATATAATATCAAAGACTATGCTAAAGCTATACAGGAACACATGAAAAATTATTTATTAAAGTTCTCCTTTAGGTAAAATCCACTTTTTCTTGCTGTGTGTGAAATACTATACGTTTCTCTGAGTTGTTTATGATGCTGCACATGATGAACCTCTTCCTCATTCTCTGCCTCAGCTAGTAATAGAAAATATTCAGAAAAACGAGTCGAAGGAAAAGCACCGTGTCTACATCAACCCGTGAATTAGTATTCATAGCCCAGCCCACCTCGGCTCGGGACCACCCACAGGCAGAGCTGAAGCCGGGCGGCGACGCCGTCTCGTCAGATAGGAGATAACTAACAGTGCTAGGAACAGCATGCAGTTCATTCCTGTGTTATTTGTGCGAATAACACATCAGTGTTTATATACTTTTCCCAGTAATTCAGAGCTAAGAAACAAATGGTTAGAATTAGTCTACGGAGGAAAAACACCACCAGCCAAGAACAATTGAGATAGGTAGGTGTTTAAACAGTTTAGAACAGTTATGTTTATACTAGTTAAAAGTAAAAATCCACCCCAGGTGTAAGAGTCTCTTGTGTGACAGAAGTCGGTGTCACAGTTTCAGTGGTCCCGTCAATGTCCACCTCCACTGATGTAGTAGCCACATCAGAATCTTTGCTGTCTGATGTGTGATGGTCGGGAACAGCCAGTAGGTGGCGTCTGTTCCTTCTGTAACGCTCGCCTTTTGCTGTCTCCACAATGTAAGACCTTGGTGTGGAGCTTGTGCCATGAACAACAGCAGGAGTTGTCCACTGTTTCTGTCCATCCAGTTTCGTGAGTACAGAATTTCCTGTGTTCAACGGTGGCAACTCACGCACTCCGTTGCGTCTGTTGTAATAGTACGCCTGCCGTTGCTTGGCTCTTCCATCAGCTTGTTGAATTTTGTCCATGTTGGGCCAGCAAGGTTTCAGGTTATCCTGTAGCATCGGCAAGGTCGTCCTGATTTTCCTGCCCATTAACAGTTCAGCTGGACTGACTCCTGTAGAGGAGTTGGGTGTAGCTCTATATGTCAACAGAGCGAGAAGAGGGTCGTCCTGACGTAGGATGGTCTTTGCAATTTGAACAGCCCTTTCTGCATGGCCATTACTCTGAGGGAAATGGGGACTAGAAGTGACGTGAGTAAAGTCATAGTTCTTACTAAACTCTCTCATCTCTACAGAAGCTAGCTGACGACCATTGTCACTCACTAACACCTCTGGGATACCGTAACGTGCAAAAGTAGACTTAAGCCTCGAGATAACCTGGCTGCTTGTAGTGTTAGGTAAATGTAAGACCTCTAAGAACCTAGAAAAGTAATCAGAAACAACCAAGTAGTTCTGTTTCTTAAACTCACATAGGTCTACTGCCACTTTCTGCCACGGCCTAGATGGTAACTCAGTTGAAATTAAAGGCTCTTTCCTGTGCGTGTTTCTATTCTCTACACAGAATGAACACTGCTGCACTCTGGTAATAATGTCCTGTCCCATTTTGGGCCACCAAACTGACTGAAGTGCTCTCTCTCTACACATACTTAGACCTTGATGCCCATCGTGAATTCTCTCTAGAATCACCTTTCTCATACCCTCTGGGATAACTATGCGATTCCCTCTCACTACCAAGCCATCTAGCTCAGATAGCTCTCCTCTGACCTGGTAAAAATCCCTTACTGACTCTGGAACTCTGTCTACATACTCAGGCCAACCTGACCTAATAAAGCTGCGTACTGCCTGAAGCTGTGGATCATTATTTGTACTATGCTTTATTTCACTGAACCTTTGTGGTGTGGCTGGTACCTGGCTTATAACTGCATCTATGTGTGCTGCCACATCATCTTGAAGATCTCCCTCACCATAACACTGCTCTGGGCCTCTAGACAAAGCGTCAGCCACTGCTAGTGTTTTCCCTGGTGCATACTCAGCTACTCCACTAAACCGCATAAGCCTCATCAACAGCCTCTGACACCTAATGGGATTATTATCTAGGTCTTTACTGTTAATAAGGGGTACAAGGGGCTTGTGGTCAGTTATGAGTCTGAAATTGGCAAGTCCGAACAGGTATTTGTCAAATCGTTCGCACGCCCAGACGCTGGCCAGGCACTCTTTCTCAATTTGGGCGTACCTTGTCTCAGTGTCGCTCAGCCGCCTAGACGCATAGGCCACAGGTTTCCACTGGTCACCGTGCTGCTGGAGAAGAACAGCCCCCAACCCGTAGCTGCTGGCATCAGCTGACACGGCAGTGGGTTTCGTCACATCATAGAAAGCTAGAACTGGGGCTGTGGCCAACAGGGTTTTGAGCTTTTGAAACGCCATCTGTTGTGCAGATTCCCACAACCACTCCATCTTTCCTTTAAGCAGCGCGTAGAGTGGCTCTGCTACTGTAGACAGCTCTGGAACATACTTGGCCAAATAGTTCACCATCCCCAGGAATCTTTTCAGTTCCGTGACATTGTTTGGCTGGGGAAAGTTCTCTATCCCAGCCACCTTCTCCGGGTCGGGCCGGACGCCGGTCTTGTCGATGACATGGCCCAGAAAACGGACCTTGGTCTGCCTGAACTTGCACTTGTGCTCGTTCAACTTGAGCCCTGATGCTTCGATGACCTTCAGAGCCTCTGCTAGACGCTGGTCGTGGATTTCCTCGCTTTCTCCATGAACGAGGATATCATCCATAAACAGCTCTATCCCTTCCAATCCTGCCAGAGTCTCTACCATTTTTCTTTGAAAAATCTCTGGTGCACTCGTGATCCCGAACGGAAGGCGCCGGAAGGCATACCTCCCAAACGGTGTGATAAAGGTGGTGAGCTTTTTACTGTTCTCATGTAAAGGTATCTGGTAAAAGCCACTTGCTGCATCCAGTGTTGTGAATACAGTCGATCCTGCAAGTCTAGGCAGTATGTCCTCGACAGTAGGTAGCACATACTTTTCGCGTTTCACTGCTCGATTGAGCCTCCGGAGATCTGCACAGCAGCGAACCTCCTTTCTGTTGGGCTTTAGAACCGGCACCATGGCCGCGCACCACTCGGTTGGCTTAGTCACTTTTTCTATGATGCCTTCACTTTCCATACGGTGGAGCTCTGTCTTCACAAGAGGGACAAGCGGCAAAGCCTTGCCGTGTGCACCGAATATGGTTTGGCATCATCCTGAAGGACTATTTCCACTGGTTCTGTGTTCAGTAGTCCCCCTGACCTGAAGACACTGTTGACCTCGTCCACTCGTTTCAGTGTTCAATTTCTGTATGCCACACATTACAGTTATTAGTGTAAAAATGTCTTCATTTTAAAACGTTTAGAACCATTGTTCTTCTCACTGTCTCGTAGTGCTGTTAGCCAATCAGAGGTGATATATTTGCATGTATGAATATTCATGAGCAAAAGCAGAAATCCTATCACCCCCAGAAAGCTGGAATATTATAGCTCTAATCTCTTCTGGGGGGTCGTGTCTAGGTGCTGTACGGTGCATGTGATTGGACAGAGATGGAAGTATTGATCACAGAGCCTCATGTCTGTAATCACGGCCCATTTTTCACTCGACTGGATCAGAACCAGCACAGGGGGACACATATCGACCACATGAATAAAAAATGACTGTCCAGCCAAAATCAACAGAACATACATTTCATCTTCTGAAATCTGTGGTTTACTTCTGATATTCCTTTCCTTTTCCTTCCTCTCAATCATAATGCAATAATGTCCAAATAATTTGTATAATATAATGTGTAATTATGCTGCATTGCAAGTAAAAACAAATGAGACAAAAAAATATAGTTTACAGAACAATAATGGTGGTATTTTAGTAAAGTAATCTATAGGTGAATTGCCAAATGTGCACCATGCAGTTTTCTTTACGAGTGTATCAGTTTGTCTTTGCTATCATAACAGTGGGAAAAGTACACCTTGTATGCTTCAAAACATGTTCTGTCTTGGGCGCATTGCTATTTTAACAGTGCAGCTACCTGGACGTGTCCAACAAACGCTTCTCAGCAGAGGAAACTGAGCTGCTGGTTGACGCTGTGAAGGAGCTCCAGCAGCTCATTTACGGGAACAGCAATGATATTTTATTTACTATTCTGTTTATTGTTGATGTAAAAGTTGCCACTTCCCACTACCCCCTTATAACCTGTTGTCACATGCTCTACTCCAGAAATAGATTAAAAAAGGAAGGAAAAAGACGGAAAAAGATGAAAAGTGCTACTTCTCCCAACTCTCAACATTATTTTACACTTAAGGTGGATTAACTCGGTTAACGTGCATTTCTCATTCATTTAAAACAATGTAAAATGCAGTAAAAGCTGTATAAACTGTATCTCGTGGCTCAAGGAAGCTGGAAGGTTTCAGCAACCCTGCCAGGAAAATCACCACACACACACCATCTTCTTGGCTTTAACTTTACGTAGAAAATTTAAATACCCACTAAGTAATTCTGTTCTAAGCTATGCTGACTTGTAAATAATAAATAAAAATAATCATGTCACCTTTAGACCTTCAGCCTTCCCCGTGAGAGGGTGCTTTTCGTGGCGGGGGTGCTGAATTCGGCATACGCTGGTCATATTGATGCTGTGTGGAGCGGCTGTGTTCCAATCACTGCTTAATGATATAATTCATTCATCAGTCATTGCATTTTCACTTAGTTTTTATTAGTTAATGAAAATGTTTTAATTTTGTCATAGTTTTCATTCTCAGGTATTTGTTTTTATTTTGTTTTCATCTCTCTTTCGTCATGAAAAATAGGTCGTCAACAAAGTATTTTCTTCATAGTTTCATTAACGAAATTAACACCGGTTGTCTGTGATAATTTCTATGTTTTAAAAGTACATTTTACTTACTTAAGTCTTGTTCAGAGCAGAAGTGGGGATAGTGATGTGTTTTATACGATGTTTCTAATAATAATCTTGTTTCTGGTTCTCTAAAGACACTTTTTTTGACGCTCCTCTTCGTCTCTTGGTCTGTGCTTCACTGTCTGCGGCCGCTATCTCTGCTCTCCTGTGTGACACGAGTAAAAACAGCTTATCTCTCAGAGCTCTGAAGCAGCGTTCCAGTCAGTCAACACAGCCGGGTTTAAACGATTAGGAGACGCCGGTCCAGTGGGAATAAACACACACCAACACACACACACTGATACACCGTAAGAGACACTGAGAGACAAACACACACCAACCCACATGTACATTTCTGTCAGCTGGCAGAGTGAAACCTCACACTAATACCTTATAATTACCAATATTTTCATATTTATTTATTCATACCTTATTTATAGCTCAGACAGTCACACTTTAACACATTCTCAACTCTTTCCCTACTTACTGCAGCTGCTCCTCAAAATCAACCTGAGCTCATTTCTTGTCTCTTAATAAAGTGTTTGAGAGCATCAGTTAAAGTAAAGTAGTGAAGAGGTAGAGTTACAGGTATACAGTGAATAGTGAATATTTGAGTAATGTTCTAATCCAGATTATGAGAAGCAAGAACTACTCAGTCCCCGCAAAGACCATCAAAAACATTATGATGATGAAACTGGCTCTCATCAGGCTAACGGATTGTTCTTTGATGTCATGGTGATGTCTCTTCTGATGGTCTCTCATTTGTTGTAATGTTCATTTTACTGTTATTCATCATAATAAAATGTTCTGTATTGTAGATTAATACTAAACTCGTCCAAACTATTAAGAATTATTGAGAATATGATTTATATTTTAGATTCTTCAAAGTAGCTCCTCTTGTTTAGATGATCAGTTTTGAACATCTCTGCTGGATTTTCTCAGTCAGCTTTATGAGGTAGAGTCTCCTGGAATTCAGTCTTTCAGTTAACAGCTGTGCTGAACTCATCAAGAGTTAATTACTTGAATTTCTTGTCTCTCAAAGTGTTTGAGAGCATCAGTTAAAGTAAATTAGTGAAGAGGTAGAGTTACAGGTATACAGTGAATATATATTTTCAACTAATGTTCTAAAGAAAAACTTGCTTTAAGAAGAAATGAAGGTTCGTCATTCCAGAAAATAAGTATTATAAGGACTTTGAAAGTATCCTCAAGTGCAGTCAGCGCAAAAAACACCAAAATGTTACAACGATGAAACTGGCTCTCATCAGGACCACCCCAGGAAATGAAGGGTAAGGGCCTTTTTAGCAATGTATAGCACACACCGGTCAATTGCGTATCACACAGATGGGTTTAGGGCGTGTCAGTGTGTCTTTTATATATGGCTTGTGCTTCTCAAAAACGAGCAAAAGGCATGTGCTAATTCTCTTTATTAATCATGGGTGTGGTTTATTTTGGGTATAATGCAAAATAAACCAATCAGCGAGCAGTCAACATTCCCTTTAAGAGTCAGGTGTGCTTTGACTTTGGTGTGTTCGTATCTTAACAGCGCGGAGCTTTGTGAGGAAACTAACCTCATCAGCTCAGTCTCTTGTTTTTTTCCCAGTATATTGTATGATACTGAATAGTTGATTGGTTGGGAATCAGTAGGGAATTCACAATATGTGGCTTTCTTTATTCTGTACTTCCATTATTTATTCATGCTTCTTTCTGTTTCAGATGCTTTTATTAATTATTTAAGACACATCCAACAATCTGTATTCCAAGCTGTGGAAAATCAAACCTGCCTGGACCAGCAAAAGCCAGTAAAGACAAGCAAAAACCAGCAAAGACCAGCAAAGAGCAGAAAAGACCACAAAAAAAACATAAAAGACCAGCAAAGAACAACCAAAAAACACCAAAGAGCAGCAAAGGCCAACAAAGAACAACCAAAGACCTCCAAAGAGCAGCAAAGACCACCAAAGAGCAGCAAAGAGCAGCAAAGACCAGCAAACCACCAAAGAGCAGCAAAGACCACCAAAGAACAACCAAAGAGCAGCAAAGACCACCAAAGAACAACCAAAGAGCAGCAAAGACCACCAAAGAACAACCAAAGAGCAGCAAAGACCACCAAAGAGCAGCAAAGACCACCAAAGAACAACCAAAGACCAGCAAAGACCACCAAGGACCACCAAAGACCACCAAAGAACAACCAAAGACCAGCAAAGACCACCAAAGAGCAGCAAAGACCACCAATGACCAACAAAGACCAGCAAATACCACCAAAGAACAACCAAAGACCAGCAAAGACCACCAAAGAACAACCAAAGACCAGCAAAAGACCAGCAACAACCAGCAAAGCTAGGTCTCAACTGAATCTTTAAAAATTGTATCAATATTCTATCAACTGCAAATAATGGGCTGAAGAATAATGATGTTCTCCCGCTCAGCACTAGAACAGAAGCTGTGAGCTGATTGAAACTGCCTCTGTCTGTCTGTGTGTGTGTGAGTGTGTGTGTGTGTGTGTGTGTGTGTGAGAGTGTGTGTGTGTGTGTGTGTGTGTGTGTGTGACTGACAGGGCTTTACATCATGCTGTAGTGTTGAGTCGGGAGCGGTTCTGAAGTGCTGGATGAGAAGCTCCATCCATCTCTCATTAAAATGCATTGGTTTCTCTCGGGTCCTGTACTGTAAGCATGTTCACGTGTGGATGGAGATCCACAGAGACTCAGAGGAGACAGTGTGGCGGCGCTGAGAGGTCCGTAAAGAGGAACCGGGCCAGGGCTGTGTTTGTGGATGAAGAGCCCTTCAGCCGGGCTGGAGAGAATGATCCATGTTCCCGTTATGAGGCTGGCAGTGGAGGAAGAAGACCCAATCTGTCTGATCTGTGTACTCATCATCATAATCATCATCATCATCATCATCATCATCATCATCACGCCTGATCTTCACCAGGAAACTTCACCAGGCTGTTAGTCCACCCAGACTTTGCAGAGATTTGTAGCAAGAGCTTATAGATACAAATATACCCACATCTACACAGAGCAATTAAAAAAATCATTAATAAATATCATAAATATCGCTATTACACATATTGCTTTTTTCAAAACAAGCAATTTAAAGAATACAGATTTATGTTGAAGTTTGATTGTTGACACTATGTCTACGTTCACACAGCAGGTAAATTTGGCTTTGTGTGGCTGTTTAAACAGTAAAAAGCACATTAGAACCAATTTTAGCTATTTCATCTATAAGCAAGTCATCAAGGGTGCACTGTGCAGCTTCATTTAGGGCGTGTCCATGTGTCTTTGCTATCGTAACGACGGGAAAAGTACACCTTGCGTGGCTCAAAATGTAATGTTAAATAAATATGAAATAAACCAGTTAGAGTATCATTTGCTCATTATTACCTTTAAGAGTAGATTCAGGTGAGCTCTGACTTTGGTGGATTGCTATTTTAACGGTGCAGCTACCTGGATGTGTCTAGCAAACTCTTCTCAGCAGAGGAAACTGAGCTGCTGGTTGACGCTGTTTGATGGCTTTTGATCATCCATCTTCCTCTTGATTATATTCCAGAGGTTTTTTTTTTTAATTTGGTAAAAACAAAGAAACTCAATTTTTAATGGATGATTTATTAATTAACAGAGTTAATTGTCTGGCCCTTACATATATTTAAATGATCAGTAATTATGGGTGTATGTGATGTAACATCAGTTCAGTGTGTAATTGAATGGGATCGTCTGCTAGCTTTGATCCTCTCCATTCGATTTGACTGAAATAATCAATATAATCCAATCAGCTAAACAGCTAAAGCAATTCTCTACAGTACAGATCACTGCAAACACTGAATTAATGATCAGATTCTTCCGGATCGGGTTTTTCTCACAGAGCTGAGCGGTTCTGAGCTCAGAGTCAGGCTGGAACATGTAGAAGGGAATTATTGGCAGCACAGCTGATCCACGGCGTGTTTACCTACATCCCATTCAGCCGAGGATCCAGCTCTCCAGCTTTACTGCCAGGACTGGAACACACGGCTGTACACACACTGATCCATCTGACTAATACACAATAATACTGAGCACTGAAGATCTATGCACAACTGACACAATTAGTTTCATCTTTATTTATTGGGTTGAGCTCATCGGATCATCTGTAACAAATCTGCCTTTAATGACATAAAATAAAATAAAAAAAATCGGTAACACTTCCTATGAACCCCTGTATTCATAACGCCTTATGAATGCATTTATAATGCATTACATGACATGCATAATACCTTATAATGACTGTACTAAGCATGTATAATTGCTCATAAGTACTTACAGTGACATTCATAACACATTATAAACTACAAATGTAAGAGTTTATAAAGAACAGGCTTATAATGCCTTATTATATATGTTCATAAGAACATTGTACAATGTAGTGTTGTAATTTTAGCTATTTGTACCATATAAAATATTTTGTATTCTGTGTGGTCAACAAACATGTCACTGCATCAAATTTTACATTTCTCAATGTTTCCATTAATTTCTTTGTAATGAAAGTTGATATTTTGTCGCATTTGTCAAACCTCAAGAGTTAAGAAGTTGCAGTTCAGGGGAAATGTGGAAGTCAAGACAAGATATGGAAGACCAAAACGACCAAGACGACTCTGAGAGAAAACAACTGCTTGTACGCTGGCAAGACAGGCAAATCCAACCCTTCCCCCGAGTTGACGGTCAAAATCTGGACAGACATTTAACAAGCTATATTTAGGACAACCCAAGAATCTCATAACTCAGAACTAAAAGAACTGAGCTGAGAGACATTAGTTAACAGTTATTCTACAGCAGTGAAACCCCGAGTTGGACAGCTTGTCTCGCTCTTATCTTGGGAATAATTACACCAGAGCTGAGTAACTGTAGGCGACAGACAGCAGCAGCAGCAGCAGCAGCAGCGGAACATATCCTCAAGACTTCTGCTGTCAACTGCAGCAATTAAATCATCTAGATATTTATTTAATGGGAAACATCAAAGTCGGGCTTCTGTGGATGAATTCTAGTCATTGTCAGGGATGGAGTAAAATACTGAGAAACACTGCAGTGAATATATATCAGAGTTTCTTGATATCTGTAAGTCCAGGCCATGATCCGTTTCAAACTTTTAAACCAATTACAGAAAGTTGGCCCAACGCATTTCTCTTTTACCACAGATGTGATAGCAAACACTTAATGCCAGGTTCACTTTACACGATTTTGGGCCAGTTTTTCAACATGTTTAATATCTGACTCAGTCAGCGACTAGGAGTCAGGAGCAACGGCTACATACAGCCAGTGAGATCACAGAAAGTGAGAGAGAACCATGGGTCCAAAACACATCAGAGCTGTTTATAGAGAGTCTGACCACCCTACCATTCCCCCTGTTATATCAGTAAATGACTGTGAAATTCTAGAAGGAGCTAGGATTCTAGGAGGATTCATATATGAATATGGGGGTGAATGGAGCTAAAAGCTAAATACTTTAAATTAAAAATAATAATAAATTACTGGTTCTGAATATTTCTTTAATTTTAGAAAGTAGAATAGTGTATTTTGTGTGCCTCTATATTTCAGTTTATCTAAATAAAACAGGTTTTACACTGTAAAGCACTCTTGTAAAGCATTACTGCCACTGTGAGCTGATTGGTTGGCGAGCTGATCCTGGACATACAGGTAGAGCATGTTTAAAATGTTTGTAACTGAAGTTTAAAATGATTAAAAATATGATGTCTGCAGTGCTGAAACATTTGATATAGTTGTGTGTTTAAGGACATAAGTAAATATTTCAGTGTAAAACCGATCAGACATTCATAAACTCTGATTTTGCTTAGTTTTGGCTTCATATGAACCCATTCATGTTGGACTCACTTTAAGTGCGTATTCACCTTTATAGAGATTCTCTGGTTTGGCATCGCTAGTTCTCTCGTGTGTTTAGTTCTGGTGTGTTCTCGTGATGAACATGTTTCTGAAGAGTCGGTGATTTCCCACAATGAGAAATTGTGTAATTTGTGACCCTGTGTCGCCGATCAGTCGTGTAGTGTAATATGAACACCACAACAACCGAAGAACTCACGATTACAGCGCAACCAGTCGTGTAGTGTGAACAGCACAATGACTAAAGACTCAAAAAGTCGTGTAGTGTGAACCTGGCATAACAACACCTGACGACTGCCTAACAACACCTAAGCAACCACTTTATATATGACAGTAACGGCCTAGCAACTAATTATCAACACCTTAGCAACCACCTCATATATGATAGCAACTGCCTAGTAACCAATTATCAACACCTTAGCAGCCACTTGGAAAACTTTGGAACTGCCTAGCAACGTCTTAGGAATGACCACAGATACAATAGCAACCAGCTCAGCACAACCTTAACAAGCAGCTGCAATTCCATAGCAACAACTTAACAACACCTTAACAACCACTTGGTAAACACCATAGCAACCATGTATATGCGTTTATATATTTTAAGTTTAGCCAAAAGTTTTTGGACTTCTAGCATTTAATCTAAATTTAACAGCATAGCAACCACTCTTCACAGTTTTCAGACAGAAACAGCTTAGCAACCATTTTAACCATTTTTTTAACGCTATTAGCACACTTTTCCAAGCCAACTTAAAAACTTTTGTTTTGGTTATTTACTGTAAAAAATTGCATTTTATTTCTTAAGTTTAGTAGTACTTAAATACTTTGTTTTCTGTTTACAAAGGGCAGTTTTTTTGAGTTATGAGTTAGTAACAATGGGGGTGTCATTTATTTATTATATTATTTTAAATGATTTATTTATTTTAATGTTTAGTGCCATTTTTAATGCAGAATTAATTTATTGTTTTATCGAGATTAAAATTATTTTCCACTTATTTACTTGCAGCTGTTTTTAAAACATTTATTTTAAGGAATTATTTTGGAAATGGGGGGGCTTGCACTGGCCCTGAATGTAAAAAACACATCAACCTTAGTTTGGTCTCTGGTTCTGTTCGTTTTAGGTGTGAAAACAACTTTATTTTCAAGGTAATAATGAAGGCTTTTGAATATAATAAAGGTAAATGATAAACACAATCACTATTGTTCACTGAAATATTTATCATTAATTTAAATGTTGCTGTTAAAGCTTTGGCCCAATTTCCTGGTTTGGTTTAGCAGAAAAGCACATTTATAATAAATAAATTCTCTTTATTTTAGTAAATGTGATTTACGTACTGTAAGATCTACAATTAAGCTGCAATCAGGATCTATTGTTTTACAGAGGTTAGACACACTGACTCAATTCAGGAAAAAAACATTTTTATATTTTCGTCATCATTAATTCCAGCATGCTTACAGGTCATTGGTCACCGGTGTGAACGGTGGCGACACTCAACAGCGTGATCAATTAACTGTTCTGGGTTCAGTTCAGATCTGCACTCTTACAGCCTGTTAAATCAGGAGGAGAGAGAGAAACTAAACTCAGCCTCGTTAAGTGGAAGAAAAGAAGCTCTGTTCATTATAAAGAACAAAAAGAGAGAGAAAAGAGAGAAAAGAGAGACTGTGACGCCGCAGTTACTCCACTCCAGCCTGAGAACACAGTAATTACTTATTCTCCTGATATTTTTATCCCCATTTAATCTCCTCTCCTCCCTCCAGTCCACCATCAACCAGTGTGTGGTGTACTTTTGTACATTTTTAGCAAACTGTTATAGTAATTCACTTAAAATACAATGTATCGTAACTTTTTAAAAAGCAAATTAAATTACTACATTTAAAAAATTTAAAGTAAATTTGAAACACACAAAAAAATTTAGTACAGTATATTAAAATATATTTTTTATACCCAATGAAGTATATACTAGAAGTGTGCTGCTTACAAAAGACAGGAACAAGAAACGTATATATTTGTACTCTAATGTATATCACATATATAGATCACATATATTTAACATTTAACAATTCTTTCTAAATTTCTAATATACCTGGTGTATAATAGTAATAGTGATACAGTTGTAATACTCTAATAATTAAATGTATTATAATTTTACTGTAAGTATATTTATTTAAAATATGGGGTAACATACTCTACATGAAGTAGTTTAAATGTTTAAATGTTATTAAAGCATATTTAAAATAGTTCCATTTTAGTACAGTTAAGTACGCTTAGCACAATTTAAGTAAGACTTTTGTACTATTTATTTTATACAATTAAAGCATGATAATAAGTACCAAAAATACATATTTAAAAGCACTCTTTAAATATACTGATTAGTAATAATGTGGCTACAAGAAAACACTTAAGTGCACTATAGCATAATAATGCTATAGTATTGGTATATAGTATAGTATATTAGCAGTGATGTCAGTAACGCGTTACTCTAATCTGACCCTTTTTTTCAGTAACGAGTAATCTAACGCGTTACTATTTCCAATCCAGTAATCAGATTAAAGTTACTTATTTAAGTCACTGTGCGTTACTCTCTCTCTCTCTCTCCACCTCATCTCCTCCACACACACACACACACACCGCTCCCTTACCCATTCCCCCTCCGCTCTTCCCCAATCACACGCGTCTCGCTTTCTCCCCTGTCTCTCTCTCTCGCGCTCGGCGTGTCTTTAGTTTCCGCCCGTTTTCGTTTTTCGCCAGTTCTCGGGTTTCGCCAGTATCTCTTTATAAAGGCGTTTTTTTTTTGCGGCCGCGTCCCAATTCACTAGCCAGGGCAGCGGTCTGCCACAAAGTTCCGGTGCTTTAAATGAACGCTGTCAGAATTAAATCCTTCTCAGTAGTTGGGTCCGGTATGGGTCCGTATTGGACAACGTCTGGGTCCGGACCCGGACCCCAGTCTGCAAATATGTGATCCCTGGTCTAGACCATATACACGGTTCTGTTTTATAAAACCACTCCTTGCTGCCCTGCAGAGAACAACAAGTTCAATGTTCAGTTTTACAGTGTTAAATATGTCAGGTCAAAAAAGACTTTCTTTATTTTATATATTTTTTATAAAAACAAGTATTTATGTTTAGTAAAATCAAGAAAGACCATATATATATTTTTTTTATATGTTAAGTTAATTTTTTTATTTTTATTAAAATATATATATTTTTTAGGAAATAGTTCAACTTAATAGAGATAAATTGTTGCTGTTAAAAATGCATTTTACAATAAAGGGAGTTTTGGCAAAACTGGTTATAATGTTTATGTTAAGGCGGCGGGAGGTGGTGTCTGCAGCTGCTGAAAGTAACTAATAAAGTAACTTGTAAAGTAACTTAGTTACTTTTAAAATCAAGTAGTCCATAAAGTAACTAAGTTACTTTTTAAAGGAGTAATCAGTAATCAGTAATCGGATTACTTTTTCAAAGTAACTATACCATCACTGTATATTAGTATAATGCTATAGTTTAGTATACTTTAATCTACTTTTTTTTCAGCTCACTTTAATTCCTATAGTTTTATCAGTGTGTGAGTCAGGCTTTTAAAAATACACTCATTGTCCACTTTATTAGGTACACCTGTCCAACTACTCATTAACGCAAATTAATCGAATCAGCCAATCACATGGCAGCAACTCAATGCATTTAGGCATTTAGACACGGCCAAGACGATCTGCTGCAGTTCAATATCGAGTATAGGGTAGTAAACTCAAAATGAGTGAAGTAAGACTTAAATCAAGCAGAAATCACTTAAATATAGCATCAAAAAAACCTTAACTGGTGACTTTTTGCGCAAATTTTGAAATGTATATTTTATATTTATATGTATATTTTAAAATAAGGACAAATTATTAAGTGAGACTTGAGTAAAATATATCACTTTCTGCATCTTATATGCGTTTAAGTTTATCTGATTTGGATCCCGTATCCCATGACTTTTGGCAGTGTATTTGCAGTATTGTATGAATTACTTAAACACCTTAATAAGTTTTGCTTACTATTCTAGTGTAAAATGGGCATGGTGTTCTGGTTATGAAATGAGGTGTGTTCAGGTACATTTCTGGAGTTTTGCTTGTTTATCTTGGTAACAGAAAACACAGGAGCTCCACTGACTGAATACAACCTAGACAGATACCAACAGTCAGACGTTCATCGCTATCTCGGCAGTGAATTTTTAACACAGACGCATCCCATAGGCACATGCTTGTACAACCGGATTGTTACACAACAAGCAGGATGTACTTTTCCTGTGGTTATGATAGTAAAGACACACTGACACACCCTAAATCAAGCTGCATGGTGCGCAGTTGACGAATCACCTATAGACCACTAAAATAGGGCTATAAATCTTTTGTTTGCCATTCAAAAGGGCACTTTAGCGACACTTTTTTCAACAATGGCATCACCGTATGTCATCATGGCATCATCATAAATTAAAGCTCAGCCAACAGCCTCAGCTTTTCCTTTAAACAGATTTATTTTAATCTCAATGGGACTTCCTGGTAAAATTACAGGAAATAAATAAATAAACCCAAATAAAGAAAATGAGAAAGTGTTTTTTTTTTGTATTCTGAAAGAAAATAACAGTTATAAATCTGATTTATGCTAACTCGTCATACAATGAAAAAAATAACATATGTACTTCAAAAAATACAGAATCATTTCAACTTCAGTTTCATTTCCATTACATTCCACAATGGCATGACTCAATACTGAGACAATACTACTATTACTAACACTATTACTACTACCACTACACACACACACACACACACTGTACAAACTGTACAAACAGCACATATTCACAAATTAAGAAATAGGTTTATCATCAATACCCCAAGTATTTACATTCATTTCACAATTAATTTATACAAGAAAATGCATCAAGCACTGAAAACCAAATATATGAACAATATTAAATCATAAGTTAATTTGTTTTCTTAATAAATCATAAACTGGCTTACTCCCAGGGTGCATACATTTATTTTACATTATTAACAATATAAACTGTATTCTGTTCACACAGAGTCATTAATTCCTGAAGCTTTATAAGCTTTATCAGTCAGAGAAGAGGAGGGGCTACAGGTATGTACCAACTCCTCGAGTAGTGAATCTAATAGGAGGTAGTAGAGTCACTCAGTGATGTAGGGCAGTGTAGGGGAGTATTGGGGGTATAGGGTAAAATAGGGAGTGTAGTGTAGCATCAGATAGCATAGGATAGTATTGAGGAGTATGGGGCAGTATAGCAGAATACAGGGGTAGTATAGGATAATGGATAGGGTGTATAGGCTAGTACAGGGGTGTATATGAGACTATATGGTAGTACATGATAGTATAGGAAAGTGTGGGGTATTTAAACAGGATAGAATATGGTCATACTGGGATAGTATAGGGCTGTATTGATTGGTATAGGGTAGAGTATAGGAGGTATAGGCGTGTATATAGGGTATATGCTGGTATAGGGATGTATAGGAGGTATAGGCTATGATTGGGATGTATAGGGGGTATAAGTTAGTATAGGGTAAAACCATGGTGTATAGAGGTATATGGTAGATCAGGATAATAAAGGGAAGTATGAGATATAGGGTAGAATATGGTAGTTTTTGAGTGCATAGGGGGTATAGGATAGAGTATAGAGGTAATATGGTGGTATAGGCTAGTATTGGAATGTATAGGGGTACATGCAAGAGCAGGATTGTATAGGATTGTAAAAGGAAATGGGATATAGAGTAGAATAGGGTAGTATTTGGGTGAATGGGGTATAAGGTAGTGTGTAGGAGGTATAGGCGTGTATATAGAGATATGCTAGTATTGGGATGTATATGGGGTATAAGTTAGTATAGGGTAAAATAGGGGCGTATAGAGGTATATGGTAGTATAGGGAAGTATGTGGTATAGGGTAAAATAGGGTAGCATTTGGGTGTAAAGGAGATATAGGGTAGAGTATAGAGGGTATATGGTAGTTAAGGGTAGTGTGTAGGAGGTGTAGGGTTGTATATAGAATATATGGTAGTATAGGGATGTATAGTGGTGTAAATTCGTATAGAGTAATACAGGGGTGTATAGGGGTATATGGTAGAGCAGCGAAGTATAGGGAAGTATGGGGTATAGGGTAGAATTTGGGTGTATATGGTAGAGTATAGAGGGTATAGGGTAGTGTGTAGGAGGTATAGGCGTGTATATAGGTTATATGGTTGTATAGGGATGTATGGGGGTATAAGTTAGTATAGGAGAAAAAATGAGGGTGTGAGGGAGTGTTGGGGTGTATAGGAAATTGTAGGGTAGTGGATAGAGGGTATAGCCTAGTATAGGGATGTATAGGGGTAAATGGTATTGCAGGATGTGTACAACTTTGGTAAACATTCGTCATTTAGTAAAAAAAATCCTTTATCATCACTATTTTTCACAATTTTGGCTTTGTCAATTTTTTCACTATCTCCTTGTGTAAGTAAATTTTGGCCATTTTAACAGGGAAAAAAAACACTCGGTGGATGGAAAACCCATTATTTTTTGTTTGTTTAGAGGAAACACTGATTTTTCTCAGACGCCTCAGTGTGTCTGAGTGTTAGAGCAGAGCTGAGGAGGAGCTGAAAGTGTTTCAGTAAAAGGAGCCATTTCTCAGCACTTACAGCGAGAGGTCCAGAGAGGCTGCAGACCTACTGAAAGGAAAGTGCTCAAACAGCTCCACACGGCACAGAAACACCATTTCTCACTCAACGAACATAAATAAATAAATAAATAAATAAGAACACTCTATAAACATGATTTAACTTTAAAAATAACATCACAAATTATCTCACATCACTGTAGTTTCTCAGTACAGTACTCCTGAAGTGAACTGAACTTCGACAAAAGCAGTTCTGTACCAGCCTGGAGGTAAAGAAGAAGGTTGTGGGTTTAAGTCCCATTACTGGCTGGTGACTCCTGGTCTAAACCACTTTGCTGTAACAGGATGGAGCTGCTGATGTCCTGGGAATTATATATATATAGTGGACAGTTGGTAGTATTGGTAGTAAAATGAAAGTAAAACCAATAAAAGTATAACTTCTGTTTACTCTTTATCCAGAACCCACTCATAGCACTTTTCTACTCGCATAGTACCAAAACTGGCACCAAAACCATCTATGGTTCTGTTCTTTTTTTTCTCTGCAAATTCATATTACCTTGTACTACATTATATCCATATACACCCCTATATTACCCTATAGTAACTTATACCCTATACAGCCCTATATGCTCTATATTTTCCTATACTATGTTATACCCTTATAAACCCCTATATTACCCTTTACTAACTTATGCCCCTATATGCCCCTGTATTGGCCTATACAACGCTATCCTCCTATACACCCCTATATTACCCTATACTATGTTATACCCCTATACCCTCTGCTGCATAGCTTCAGTGCTATGGTGTTCTTCTCTCAGGTCTCCAATGACAGCGGCTCAATATAGGCTCTGGACCAACTGCAACCCTGACCAACAAGAAGCAGGTATGACAATGACTGGCAGGAGTAGATCTTAATGCATGCATTCTTAATTCTAATTCTGTGTTGTTAACTCTCAAATCTAAACAAAAAACCTTTTTCACAAGGTATTTAACAAATAGTATACACATTATATACACACACACACACTCTGACAAAATAAAAAAAGAACCCAGATCGATGCTTAATCTTTCCTTTGCTTGCTTTGATTGATGATCTGGGGCGCATCTCAACATCTCAACAATCAGTCACCCCTAGTAGTGAACATCCTGCAGATACATGTGTCGCTGCCTCTCGGGTAGAACTTTCTCAGGAACACAGTCTCCACCAGATTACAGCACTTCCTCGTCCTGAATGTTCTCCAGATTTATCACCAGTCCAGCATTTATGGAGCAGCTGGGACTCTGCAGCTTCAGCTTCAACCTACGAGTGTAGAGCTACAGGATCTACAGGCCCAGCTGTAGCAACATCTGTGGTTAAGTAAATGTGCTGCAGGATCCATACAGAACCTGTAGAACCTCCACAAAACCCAACCGTCTCAATCTTGTATCATCTTGTATCCAGAATAGAGGAACCAACCATCTTTTAATGTAACTGCTCTAATATATCAATTAAATTCACACAGATAAAGATTACAGTACATTTCAATCAACATTTCAACTTTGCGTCAGTGAGAGTGTATCAGAAAGTTATGTACAGTGAAAATGAAAAATTGCAAATGTCTCAATAAATCCTTGCTTTTTAATGTTCCTATCACAAGCCCCCCAACCTCACTTGAGCCACACAGTTGGTCAATCTCAACTTTGAACCCAATAAGATCTCAAGCAATACTGAACATGCCAGCCGTGGCTCCGCCTCCTGCCTGGTCGGAGAAGTTCACCCTCTTGGTGGAGACGCTGTAGGCGCTGACGTCCTCCTGCTCTGTCTCGTACTCGGGGCTCTCGTGAGACGAGTCTTTGATGACGCTGTAGTAAACGGGCACGCTGTGCTTGGCTGCTTTCTCCTTGCTGGTGCCAGTCTTGCAGTGGCAGAGCTTCTTGAACGCCGTGCGGAACTTCTGGGACATGGCGTTGTAGATGATGGGGTTGATGGCGCTGTTGGTGTAGATGCTCATCCTGCAGAAGAGCAGGAACCAGGTGTTGAGGTAGGGAGGGTCCATCAGGGAGTTGACCACCACCAGGGTGCGGTAGGGCATCCACAGCAGGGCGAACAGGACCACCACCACCGCCAGCATCTTTGTCACCTACAGCAAGACATGGAGAGGAAAATATTCAAAAGGTTTGCACTGTAAAGTGCACTTAAAATCCTTTAATTTAACCAAAAATCGACAATGCATCTTATAATCCAGTGCTCCTTATGTATGAATTCTACCAGTCAGGTATTAAATAGCACTGAAGAAGAGTGGCTCTTATACGTGAAGTTTCTCCAGCACCAAGGCTGGAGCAGTATTAGCATTAGCCGCTAACCACAGTGCTAGCTCTTTCGCTTTTCAGAGGTGAGCTAATGTAGCACTTATTTACCCCACAATAACATTAATAGTCATAAATAATATATTATACACTAAAATCCACAGTTAATCCTGCAAAAACACACAAAATGCTACTGGCTGCCAATATTTTTTATTCATATTCTAAAGGATTATTTGTTATTTAATTCTAAATAAATATAAAATAACAATGTAACTGAAAATCCCTGTACATAAGGATTTTGTCCCTCATCTCATTCACATATTTGACACTGGGACTACAATTTTAAATGTTAAGGCGGGATGTAGGAATGTATTTATATAGCTTGGCTAATGCCTTTTAAAAAGCTTGGATATTGTTAATTGTTTCATTGTCAAAAGTAGCCTAATAAAAAGATTAAGACTAAGATTAAGAATTTGTAATACACCAGTATACTGTAAAACTACTTATCTAAGTAACTCATTTCTTCACTGGGTCTAGTGCATCGTATGAAGCTTTTAGGTTCTTGTGCACATTTCCCTTCCGCCTTAAAACACATTTCCATTCCACCTTAACAGTTTCCCTGTGTTAAAACTTTGAACTTTAAAGATTTCTCTACGTTTAAACACAGTTCTCTTTTTAGACTGTAGGTAGTAGATGATAGTGTTTTAAGAGTTTTACACACTGCTGATTAGGTTGTACAGAAATCACAAACAGTCCATATAAAACAGAACCTGGATTTTCATTTGAATGTTCTGTTCCACCTTAAAAGCGCCAAAAATACTATCTACAGCCACAGCAGCATTTAAGGCGGAATGGTAAATAAGCAGCATTTAATGCTGTAGTTTGAGCAGCTTGCGTACCTTAACTTATAGGTCGGGAAATCTGTTTTAATAATCTTATTAAATTTAAAACAACTGCATCCGTCTCTCAGAGTACCAGCAACGTCCGTATTACAGCACAGCTACAAACAGAGCAGCAATGGAACTATTTTATATATTTTATATATATTATATTTTCCTCCAAAATCTTCCAATAAACAGTGACAATGGAACTGTGGTATAATCACAGGTTTGTGCTATAACGTGTAATATTGGCACTGCTTATATTACACGATATAGCACAAACCTCGAGTGTATTATTGCTTAATTATAGGGTAAGTTCTTTTTAAGTTCTTTTTCTGGACGACCAGCATTTCAACCACCTTGACCATCAAACACCAGCTTAGACTATCTTGAATCTCGACTAACTCTCTAGTTCATAATGAATTTACTCATATATCCAGATCTATCTCAGATATGTTACTATACAAGATATACTTTACAAATTTGCAGTATAAATGTACCGTACAAATAGAAAAAGCAGTTTTCTATATGTGTTAGATATTCAGCTCACACAGCTTTGTTTTCTCAGTAATTAGGAAGATAATAACAGTTGATGCAGTTGTGAAACACTTATCCTTTGAGAGAGCGATGCCATTAGCAGCTTTTGGTGGAATAATGCAGCTGCCATGTTTGATGCCCTGATTCCTCGCCTCACAGCATCCTCTAATTTATTAATGTCTGAGGAAACAGTCTGATCTGAGCTGGATTTACCAATTTTTAATTTTAATTATAGATTTTATAATAATACATAATAGAATATGTGATTCCTCAAATTACATAATTTAAGACTCATGAAAATGTAATTTTAGAGATCTTGAATTGTCCACAGTTGTAGATTGTGAATGTAGATATCTTCATTTATCTTCAGTTATTCTGGGCACTCACAATGTAATTATGCATATTTAAATGAAAGCCATGAAAAGTTCAAACAGATTGCCATTGCTTTGCGATTGATCAGACCCTTCAATGCTGAGCTGGTTGAATTTTTGCACCAGGAGCAGCATAAAGTCAGCCAAAAGCAGCGTGTAAGACTGGTGGAGGAGAACATGATGCCAAGATGTATGGAAACTGTAATTAAAAACCAGGGTTATTCCACCAAATATTGATTTCTGGACATATTCGTATTCACTGCATTCTTTGAGGTCTGAAAGCATTGCATATTTTTCCTTATTTTGACTACTTTTAATAAATGCTCTGAATGACAATATTTTTATTTGGAATTTGGGAGAAATGTGGTCAGTAGTTTATAGAATAAAACAAAAATGCTCATTTTACTCAAACTCATATCCATAAAAGTAAAATCAGACAAATTGTTCATATAGAAATATAGGCTCTCTAAACTCCATAATTCTTTCCCTCAATTAGACTAAATAAAGTTACTGCTTCATAACTCCACATGGTGGCGCTATAATCAAATAAATAGGGTTAATATACCTGCAGTGAAAAATCGTAGTTGTTGAATTCTGTGAAACTGACACCAATAAATCTATAATTGCTGGCAATTGATTATTTAGGAGTATTTTCTCCTCTTTAGTAACACAGATGCTATAAGGTATCGTAGAGGATTGTCTTGTGATCTATCGAGTATCAGAGAGCACTTAAAAATGATGAGTTTCTTTGATTTTACCAAATTGAAAACCTCTGGAATATAATCAAGAGGAAGATGGATGATCACAAACCATCAAACCACCAAACTGAACTGCTTGAATTTTTGCACCAGGAGTGCAAAGCATGAAGTTATCCAAAAGCAGTGTGTAAGACTGGTGGAGGAGAACATGATGCCAAGATGCATAAAAAAAAAACTGTGATTAAAAACAAGGGTTATTCCACCAAATATTGATTTCTGAACTCTTAAAACTTTTGTTATTTCAGCCATTTCTCATTTTACTCAAACATAAACCTATAAATAGCAAAATCAGAGAAACTGATTCAGAAACTGAAGTGCTCTCTTAATTTTTCCACATCTGTATAGTAAAAGTAGTAGAGTGCAGAAACCTGTTTTCTGGAGGAAACTGCCCCCTTGTTGGGTTTGCAGGAGACCTTGACGGTGCTGTTGGTGCGTCCCTGGTGGATGGAATCGCTCCCTCGTTCTGATAGGTTGGACGGTAACGGGTTCATGAACAGTATTCTGGCGATGAGCCCGTAGAGCACCGTCGCTACGATCAGGGGAATCACATAAAACAGAGTAAAGTCCAGGAAGTAAACGGGCATGTAGAGGTTCCTGGACACCCGGTAGCCGCAGCGGACGATGACGCCATTGGCGTAAACCATCTCGTGAGTATCGACCAGGAAAAACCACATGATGCAGTAGAGCGAGGTGAAAATCCAAACGCAGGCGATGATCTTCTTGGCTCTGGAGACGGTGCATATGAACTGGGCTTTGATGGAGTGGCATATGGCGATGTAGCGCTCGACGGTGAACGCGGTGATGGAGCAGGAGGACACATTGATGCCCAGGTACTGCAGGTAGGTGATGCACAGGCAGCCGGCGTAGCCGTAGATCCAGGACGCCACCACCTCGGAGATGTTGGGCAGTCCTGCAGCCAGGAGAACGATCAGGTCCGCGATGGCCAAACTGACCAGATAACAGTTGGTCGGAGTCATCATGTGTTTGGTTCTGAGAACCACCAACACCACCATGACGTTCCCGGCTATTCCCACTCCACAGATCAGCAGCGTGAGGAATATGGTGATGACCTGGACTTCCAGAGAGTTCTCCGGCATCTTAGCCAGAGGCTGGGCGTAGGTGAAGTTGGTGATGGAGCTGAGAGTAACATTCTCCATTGTAGGAGGAGACAGTGACCCACGACTTCTTCTGTAGCGTTGGTGAACAGTTTCTGGATTATATATCAGTTGATGCAGCAGAAATCCTGCAAAAGATTAGAAACATGACACGTTAAGACTGTTTATGAATAAGAGTTACAGTATGAATCTACAGTTACAGTAGATACAGAATCACCAGCACTGTAATCTGTTGTACCCGTACTGCTCTGTAATTAAGCTACAGTTACAGTAGATACAGAATCACCAGCACTGTAATCTGTTGTACCCATACTGCTCTGTAATTAATCTACAGTTACAGTAGATACAGAATCACCAGCACCGTAATCTGTTGTACCGTACTGCTCTGTATTTAATCTACAGTTACAGTAGATACAGAATCACCAGCACTGTAATCTGTTGTACCCGTACTGCTCTGTAATTAAGCTACAGTTACAGTAGATACAGAATCACCAGCACTGTAATCTGTTGTACCCGTACTGCTCTGTAATTAAGCTACAGTTACAGTAGATACAGAATCACCAGCACTGTAATCTGTTGTACCCGTACTGCTCTGTAATTAAGCTACAGTTACAGTAGATACAGAATCACCAGCACTGTAATCTGTTGTACCCATACTGCTCTGTAATTAATCTACAGTTACAGTAGATACAGAATCACCAGCACCGTAATCTGTTGTACCGTACTGCTCTGTATTTAATCTACAGTTACAGTAGATACAGAATCACCAGCAATACTGTAATCTGTTGTACCCATACTGCTCTGTAATTAATCTACAGTTACAGTAGATACAGAAACACCAGCACTGTAATCTGTTGTACCCATACTGCTCTGTAATTAATCTACAGTCACAGTAGATACAGAAACACCAGCACTGTAATCTGTTGTACCCATACTGCTCTGTAATTAATCTACAGTTACAGTAGATACAGAATCACCAGCACTGTAATCTGTTGTACCCATACTGCTCTATAATTAATCTACAGTTACAGTAGATACAGAATCACCAGCACTGTAATCTGTTGTACCCGTACTGCTCTGTAATTAATCTACAGTTACAGTAGATACAGAATCACCAGCACTGTAATCTGTTGTGCTAAACTCATCCAAACTATGAAGAAAAAACAGAAAATGGTTTATGTTATAGATAAATTAAAGTAGCACACTTGCTTAGAAGATTAACTTTTGTACATCTCTCCATTTTCTAATTTCTCAGTTAACAGCTGTGCTTTATCAAGAGTTAATGCTTTGAATTTCTTGCCTCTTAATGTGTTACTTTAAGAAAAAATGAAGGTCAGTAAAGCTAAAAAGAAGAATTTTAAGTACTTCGAAAATATCTTTAAGTGCAGTCACTACAAAAGTCATTACAATGTTATAATGATGAAACTGGCACTCATCAGGACTGCGCTAGGAAATCTCAGAAACCACAAGTTAACAGCTCTCCAGATAAGAGCATCTAAAAGCTTCTTCACAGAGTATTCTGTTTTGTTTAACACTGTTTTTAAGTTACTACATGATTCCTTATGAGTTCCTTCATAAAATGATAGATCACGTCACTATTAATTTACTGAATTTAGGAAAAATAGGTGTGTCTAAACTTTTGGCTGGTACTGTGCTGTACATGATAAACTACAATTAAACCACAAATCCCAAACAACTGGCAAAAAAACAAACAAAAATCCTAATTAATGTATTGCAATATAGGCATAAATATAGCTTAGATTAGATTACCCATTTATTTAAAGTGCAGAAAATTAAACGTACATGTATAATTGAGCCCTTTAAATAAAAAAAAACATATTTTGAGTAAAATTAGCTACTGTTTTACATAAAAAAAAATTTAATGTGCTTTATTTAGAGTAATATTTCATATACTTCATTCATAAAGGCACTTATAATAATAAAATATCTACAATAAGTAAAGAAAAAAATCTTATTTTTCCTAAACAGGAAGTTATCTAGGGTGTTTTTCTATATGTTTAAGCTCTATATTAGATTATATTTAAAAATATAATCTAGATAAAGTTTATTATACAGTTAAAAAAAGATTTTAACATACAGAAAACCTCGGGCACTCACCATGACTACATCCTGCTGCTGCTGCTGCTGCTGCTGGAGAGGAGGAGGAGGAGGTGTGGAGACGGTTTGGAGGTCAGACAGTAAAACAGCGGTGCAGCGCTCCTCACTCCTCACCGCTCCTCTCTACTGAAGTGCTGCTCCTAATGATTCGGCAGCATTCTGCAGAGTGTCAGCACTGCCTCTCGCGCCCCTTTACTCCCTCCCTTCTTCTTTCTCTTCTTCATCTATCTCTCTCTCTCTCTCTCTCATCCTCCATCAGCTGCCCCTCCTCCTCTTTTACCTCCCCAAGCCCCTTGCTCTCTCGTTTCTCACTCTCTCTTTCCGTGCTCTCTCGTTTCTCTTTCTTTTACTCACTCTCTCTTTCCTTACTCTTTTCTTTCTTGTTCTCTCGTTTCTCATTCTTTTGTAACTCACGTTCTCGTCGCTTTCTCGTTCCTCGCTTTCTTGTTACTTGCTCTCTTGTTTCTCACTCTCTCGATCCTCACTCTCTCGTTTCTCACTCCCTGTAGCTCGTACCTCACTTTCTCGTTCCTCGTTTTCTTGTTCCTCGCTCTCTTTTTTCTCACTCTCTCGTTCATCACTCAATTGTTTCTCACTCTCTCATTCCTCACTTTCTTATTCCTGTTGTCTTGTTCCTCACTCACTTTTTTCTCACTCTCTTGTTCCTTACTCACTCTCGTTCCTCACTCTCTCGTTTCTCAGTCCCTGTAGCTCAAACCTCACTTTCTCATTCCTTGCTTTCTTGTTCCTCGCTTTCCTGTTTCTCTCTCTTGTTTCTCACTCTCTCATTCCTCACTTTCTGAATTCTGTTGTCTCATTCATCGCTCACTTGTTTCTCACTCTCTCATTCCTCACTTTCTCATTCCTGCTGTCTTGTTCTTCGCTCACCTGTTTCTCACTCTCTTGTTCCTCACTCTCTCGTTCCTCACTCTCTCGTTTCTCACTCCCTGTAGCTCGTACCTCACTTTCTCGTTCCTCATTTTCTTGTTCCTCGCTCACTTGTTTCTCACTCTCTCATTCCTTACTCTCTCTCATTCCTCACTCTCTCGTTTCTCAGTCCCTGTAGCTCAAACCTCACTTTCTCATTCCTTGCTTTCTTGTTCCTCGCTCTCCTGTTTCTCTCTCTCTCGTTTATCACTCACTTGTTTCTCACTCTCATTCCTCACTTTCTGAATTCTGTTGTCTCATTCATCGCTCACTTGTTCCTCACTCTCTCGTTCCTCACTCTCTCGTTCCTCACTCTCTCGTTCCTCACTCCCTGTAGCTCATAATTCACATTCTCGTTCCTCGTTTTCTTGTTCCTCGCTCTCTTGTTTCTCACTCTCTCGTTCATCACTCACTTGTTTCTCGCTCTCTCATACCTTATTCTCTCGTTTCTCACTCTCTTGTTCCTCACTTTCTCATTTCTCACTTTCTTGTTTCTCACTCTCTTCTTTCTCGTAGCTCACCCTCTCTCGTACCTCCTCATTCTCTCATTTCTCACTCTCGTTCCTCACTGTCTCAGTCCTCACTTTCTTATTTCTCACTTTCTAGTTTCTCACTTTCTAGTTTCTCACTCTCTTCTTTCTTGTACCTCACTCTCTCGTACCTCACTCTCTCTCGTACCTCGCTTTCTCAATCCTCACTTTTTTGTTCCTCGCTGTCTTGTTTCTCACTCTCTCGTTCCTTACTTTCTCAATCATCACTTTTTTGTTCCTCGCTCCCTCGTTCCTAACTTTCTCACACCTCACTCTCTCGTTCCTCACTAACGTTCTTAATGGTCTTTGTGATGCACTTTTGGTGATTTATTTCTGTACTTAGTTGAGTAGTTGTTGTTTCTCATAATCTGGATTAGAACATTACTCAAATATTCACTATTCACTGTATACCTGTAACTCTACCTCTTCACTACTTTACTTTAACTGATGCTCTCAAACACTTTATTAAGAGACAAGAAATTCAAGTAATTAACTCTTGATGAGTTCAGCACAGCTGTTAACTGAAAGCCTGAATTCCAGGAGACTCTACCTCATAAAACTGACTGAGAAAATCCAGCAGAGATGTTCAAAACTGATCAACTGATATTGTGGAGCTCAGAATTTAAGGTGTCTAAACTTTTGATTGGTACTGTATATAAAGGTGTGGGGCGTTCCTAAGCCATCCCCTGAGGTAACACATCATAACGTACCTACATTGTGCTGTCCCATGACTTTTGCCATGCCGTTGTATACGGCTAGTTTAATGAAGGTGGAGTATTCTGCCTGGTCTCCAGTGTTTCATCCTCTCTGAAAGAGAACACAGAGATCTGCTGCAGGTCCTTCAGAGTGACTAATTCAGCTGGATAGCTCTCAGACACAGACCCATTAAACTGCTGCATGTGTTCAGACTCTTTTGTGCACACTCTCGCCTCATCTGCATAAAAGAGGTGCTTAAAAACACTCTCAGAACTCACAGTTATCACCAGGCATTACCACAGCAAGCTTTAAACATCATTACAATAAAGATAAACAATAGAATAACTGTGTTTAATGATTCATCACCTTAAAGCTGATGTCTGTAAGTTTTGGGATTTGGGGGATTTAGCTCCCTCTCTGGTGAGAATGTGTAATTGCATCGAGCATGCGGAAGAATCATTTTAAACTGGGCGGTGTGATGCGGTCTCCTTTCAGAGTGATCTCACTCTCTCGTTCCTCTCTCTCTCATTTCTCAGTCTCTTGTTCCTCACTTTTTCATTCCTCACTCTCTCATACCTCGTTCCTCGCTTTCTTGTTTCTCACTCTCTATTTCTTGTTCTCTGGTTTCTCGCTCTCTCGTTTCTCACTCTCTCTTTCCTTACTCTGTGGTACCTCGTTTTCTCATTCCTCTCTCTCTCTTGTTCCTCTCTCTCATTCCTCTCTCTCTCTCTTGTTTCTCACTCTCTCTTTTCCTTACTCGTTTTCTCATTCCTCACTCTCGTTCCTCTCTCTCTTGTTCCCTGCTCTCATTCCTCGGTCTTTAATTTCTCACTCTCTCGTTTCTTACTCTCTTTTTCCTTACTCTGTTGTACCTCGTTCTTTTGTTCCTCTCTCTATTGTTCCTCACTCTCTCGTTCTCCTCTTTCAGTCCTTGCTCTCTCGTTCCTCACTCTCATTCCTCGCTCTCCTACTTCATACTCTCTTTCCTTACTCTGTGGTACCTCGTTTTCTCATTCCTCTTTCTCTTATTCCTTACTCTCTCGTTCCTCTCTCATTCTTCGCTCTCTCATTTCTCACTCTCTCGTTCCTCACTCTCATTCCTCGCTCTCTCATTTCTCACTCTTTTTCCTTACTCTGTTGTACCTCGTTATCTCGTTCCTCTCTCTCTTGTTTCTCATTTTCTCGTTCCTCACTTTCTCATTGCATTCAGAGCGGATTAATTCGATTCCAGGTTATGTTAAGTCAGAGAGAAACAGAGTGAGTGCTCTCAGTCTGAAACGTCACTCCTTCGTTTCTTTGGTTTTACTATGAGTAAATAGAGGAGCTACTGAGCTCTTCTGAAGTCCCCAATGCTCCACCAGCCGCTCATGTTCAGTAAAACTGAGCCGGATCCTCTTTTACAGGCTGTACGTGTGACGTAAGTACGTAAAGATGTGTGACGTGGCCAGAAGAAGAAGAACTCCAGGAAAAAGTGACCCGACACCCCAGTTTTTAGAATGAATATATTGATATATAAATGGTGGTTTAGCACACTGGTACCATTAAACACAATATTGTATTATATTCTTCTCAACTCAGAAATACTTCTGCTTTCAGTTTAGAAACTAAATAATACAGACTGATATTTTAACTAAGAAAAATGAGATCCTGCAGTTCTTTAAATGTTGTTTTAGTTTCATTTGGGATCTCCTGGATGAGTTCTTCATGCCCTTTTGGAGTAATTTCATTTGGTCGGCCGGTCACTCCTGGGAAGGTTCACCAGTGTTCCATTTGTTTTTTCTCCATTCGTGAATAATAGTGAATCAGTGTGGTTCTCTGGAGTCCCAAAGCTTTAGAAATAAATGGATTTATAACCTTTTCCAGACTGATAGATGATCAATAACTTTGTTTTCTCATCTGTTGTTGAGTTTCTTCAGATGGGGGTACAATAATAATAATAATAATAATAATAATAATGTGCTGCTTTTTAATGAGATCTTTTATCTGCTTCATGTTGTCAGACAGGTTCTATTATATAAGTGATTTCTTCATTCTTCGGGTCTGGCAGTAAAATCAGGCTTAATTTCTCACTCTGTTGTGCTTCACTCTTTTGTTTCTTACTCTTTCTTTCTGTCTGCAAAACAGAATTAATTAATTAATTCATATAAATCCCACTTTATTCACACATTAATCCAACTACAGATTTCTGTTGTGCGTATTTCTCTTCTATTCTATTCTATACTCTTTAAATATTAGTTATATAAACTTAAAGCAGCAGTTTCTAAGATTTGTGAATAAGGGGATTTGGAGACCTCTCTGGTGAGAATGTGTAACTGCACAGAGCATATGAAGGAGTGTTTTATTAAAAGGGTCGTGGTTAGTAGTGAAAGGTAACTCTTCCTTTTTAAAAAGTGCGATTAATCAGAGTTAAATTATAGAGGGTAATCACTTTTTTACACTCTGTAAAAAATAAGAGACCACTTAAAATTATGAGTTTCTTGGATTTTACCAAATTGAAAACCTCTGGAATATAATCAAGAGGAAGATGGATGATCACAAACCATCAAACCACCAAACTGAACTGCTTGAATTTTTGCACCAGGAGTAAAGCAGCATAAAGTTATCCAAAAGCAGTGTGTAAGACTGGTGGAGGAGAACATGATGCCAAGATGCATGAAAAAAATGTGATTAAAAACCAATCAGGGTTATTCCACCAAATATTGATTATTTCTGAACTCTTAAAACTTTATGAATATGAACGTATTTTTTGCATTATTTGAGGTCTGAAAGCTCTGCATCTTTTTTTTGTTATTTCAGCCATTTCTCATTTTCTGTAAATAAATGCTCTAAATGAGAATATTTTTATTTGGAATTTGGGACAAATGTTGTCTGTAGTTTATAGAATAAAACAACAATGTTCATTTTACTCAAACATAAACCTATAAATAGCAAAATCAGAGAAACTGATTGAGAAACTGAGGTGCTCTCTTGATTTTTACAGAGCTGTATATACAGCTATAGGCTTTTTCTTCTTCTACTTTTCTCAGACTGTTCATTTCTCTGAGCTGAACTTTTGCCCTGACTCTAACTCTTGTGTGTCTCAGAGCTGCTGGGTCTGAATTGCTGTGGTAATTTTGGTCCAGTGCTCATTTCTTCTCAGGTGTTTGAGTTGTTTGTGTTGTTCTTTTTCACAAGATCTTTCCTTTGTTTGTCTGTAGGAGTTTGTTAAAGTTACACTGACCTTTCCATTATATTTCATCCACCTTCTCTGATCAGTTTCCCACCTATACTCCTCTATTCCTCCACCACTAATCCACAAATACAATTACTGTGGAAGCGAGGCCTGGAACGGCTACCTTTAAAAATGTGCTTATTCTTGTAAAATAAAAGTGCATTTAAGTATATATTTTTAAAGTATACTTAACATGGAAAATTACATGCTTTTAAAATTAAACTTAAAATATGTACTTGAATACTAATAAATGTACTACTTTGGAACAACTTACGGCAACTTAAGTGTATTTAAATTGCAATTAAGCTATATTTAAATGCGATATAAAAGCATTAGGTAGTGCTTTTGAGTGTTTTTTTTTCTTATAACTTATAACATAGATTTAAGTATGTGTTTTTAAACATCACTTTTAATACACTTAAAGTATATTGCAAATGTACTACTTTATGTATTGATGCACATATTGTGTAGTACACCTTAATTCTACTAAGAGCACAGTAACGAGTATTTAATGCTGAGACAAATATAAAATAAACAACGTTTAAATTAAAGCATATTTCTTAAGAATACAGTTTATTGAAGTAAGTATATGAAAGTATATTTAATGTGTGTTTTTATGAAGTATATTAAATAGAAAGTGTACTTTTAGTATTCTTTACCTAATTTAAACATACTTTTAATTTTAAGTATACTTCCTTTTCACAAGGGTGCCAATAAAAAACCCAAAAATCAGTGTCTCAGAAAATTTAAATATTATATAAGACCAATTGGTACAGTGTGGGTAGTGTGGGCATTTGTTATATTAAGTCCAGAAATCTTACAGCACTTCATGCTTCTTCCCTCTGCTACTGACAACTTTTATGGAGATGTGGATTTCATTTTCCAGCAGGACTTGGCACACTGCCCAAACTGCAGAAAGTACCAATTGGTCTTATATAAAATTCTAATTTTCTGAGACACTGATTTTTGAGTTTTCGTTGGCTTTAAGCCTTAATCAATAATCAAGAATTAAAGAAATAAACGCATAAAATAGATCACTCTGTGTTTAATATATCTATATAATATATGAGTTTCACATTTTCAACTGAATTACTGAAATAAAGTAACTTTTCAATAATATTCTATTTTTTTTTATGAACTAGTGGTTCTGCAGAAATTTGTAAAGACGTAACAGGAAACAGCTCTTTCAAATCAAACTTCTGATGTTTTATGTTCTGATTTAGAACACGACTATATCTAAGGAAAAAGGACCTGAATGAACCTTGAGAACTTCACGTTTATCACTTACTGCATTAATATTCATAAACAGGAACCGGGAAGTGTTGGAAGTTTGATTTCAGGTTTTATATAAAGAACTTTAAAGGGCGAGTGGAGGACTGAAATAGCTGAGCTGTAAATAGATGAATAAACCTGTATTTGAGAGGATGAGTTACAGAACAGTCAGCTCCTCAGAGACCTCAGAGTTTCATCCTGAACAGAAGCAGGTGCTGCTGGAGCTCCAGGTGAGACTGAGAGATGAACAGGGGAAATAATAATAATAAATATTACACCAGAGATTCTACTTTACTTGGTCTTTACTTGAATTGAATTAGTCTTCACTTAAGTTGACTTGAATTGACTGGGTCTTTACTTGACTTTACGTGGTCTTCACTTGGCTTTACTTGGTCTTCACTTGACTTTACTTGGTCTTCACTTGATCTTTATTTAATCTTCACTTGATCTTTACTTGACTTGGTCTTCACTTGACTTTACGTGGTCTTCACTTGGCTTTACTTGATCTTCACTTGACTTTACTTGACTTTACTTGGTCTTCACTTGGCTTTACTTGATCTTCACTTGACTTTACTTGACTTTGTCTTCACTTGGTCTTCACTTGACTTTACTTGATCTTCACTTGACTTTATTTAATCTTCACTTGATCTTTACTTGACTTTACTTGGTCTTCACTAGCTCTTTACTTGACTTGGTCTTCACTTGACTTTACTTGGTCTTCACTTGCTCTTTACTTGACTTGGTCTTCACTTGACTTTACTTGGTCTTCACTTGACTTTACTTGATCTTCACTTGACTTTACTTGACTTTACTTGATCTTCACTTGACTTTACTTGACTTTACTTGGTCTTCATTTGACTTTACTTGGTCTTCACTTGACTTTACTTGACTTTACTTGACTTTACTTGACTTTACTTGATCTTCACTTGACTTTACTTGACTTTACTTGATCTTCACTTGACTTTACTTGACTTTACTTGACTTTACTTGACTTTACTTGATCTTCACTTGACTTTACTTGACTTTACTTGACTTTACTTGATCTTCACTTGACTTTACTTGACTTTACTTGGTCTTCATTTGACTTTACTTGGTCTTCACTTGACTTTACTTGACTTTACTTGATCTTCACTTGACTTTACTTGACTTTACTTGGTCTTCATTTGACTTTACTTGGTCTTCATTTGACTTTACTTGGTCTTCATTTGACTTTACTTGATCTTCACTTGACTTTACTTGACTTTACTTGGTCTTCACTTGACTTTACTTGACTTTACTTGACTTTACTTGACTTTACTTGATCTTCACTTGACTTTACTTGACTTTACTTGACTTTACTTGATCTTCACTTGACTTTACTTGACTTTACTTGATCTTCACTTGACTTTACTTGACTTTACTTGGTCTTCACTTGACTTTACTTGGTCTTCACTTGATCTTCATTTGACCTTACATGATCTTCACTTGGCTTTATTTGACTTTACTTGACTTTACTTGGTCTTCACTTGACTTGACTTGATCTTCACTTCACTTCTTTTGAATTTGGCAAACAGGAACCACTGCCTTAAATAAAGGAAGCAGCAGGCGTTGCTGATTGGCACTAATTACCTTTGGGAACTCTGGGATGTGGAGTCCTCATGAGGAATAGAGCCATGCTGCTGCCGCCCTCTGCTGGCAGACCCCTTACATCATTATACAACAAAGAAATCTCTCAGTGTCAAAAGGAAAGCTCTGTTTAATACCATATCAACACTTTACCTGAAATGGAGTATTAATAGCTGTAATAAGTGAAGAGGTGTAATGTCTGAAACCGATATTTTTAAAAAAATGTTTACTACTGATGGTAGTACTACTCTCTCAGACTCCGGCTGCTGATAGTTTGGCATTCTAACAATCCATTCATTTGTGAAGGCTAAATGAAAGACAGACTAAGATTTAAATATATTATCTTTTATTTCTTTAGGAAGTCCAACAGTTGTCAAAAAAAGGTATAATCATAGTTTTTTTTTATTACAGATCAGGCTGATAATCAGAGATCTTTCCCTAATAAACTCAGTAATCAACAGAACTGAGATGAGCATCATGCTGTTTTGTGATTGTGCTGTTTTGATTAATGTCCTGTAATCATCTTCTTCGTTTTATTGTGTGAAACGTGACCGAGATGTTCAGTTCATTGAGTCCCAGATCTTTTATTCACTGGATCACGATGACGCTAATCATCATCTGAGCTCTGCACACTTTTTTAAACATGAAGAAAAACATGATATTAATTATATATAATAATATATAATATAATATTGTGAAAAAATCCTGAAAAACACATGATATTACATAAATCTACAGTTATAATAATACACAATATCGTCTTAATTCTCACTATAATAAAACTCTATTCATACATTAGCTTCTTCTACTGGAGCATTTCACGCATTTCATTGACATGCCAAAAGTCATGGGACACCTGTATGTAAACTGATCACAAGGTGCTACCTCAAAAAACGGCTTGGGAACACCCACACCTGTATACGTTGTGAGGAGTATTTAACATTCCTCCATCCACAGTGAGCACATGACAAAAGTCATGGGACACAAAACAACAAAACAACAAAACCCAAAAATACCTGTCCCAAGATAGACAATAAGACATAAAGACAATAAGGATTGTATTAGACAATCAATTTTTAACAACAGGTCAGTCCACTATGTGATGTCACACTGTAGACTTTATGTGTCTACTGACATCATGTTCACGTTCAGTGACATCACACCTTCTGCTACAGTGCTGCAGAAATCTTGTACAATAAAAATATCTTGTACAAAAATATTAAATTTTTGCACCAGGAGCGGCATACAATTATCTAAAAGCAGTGTGTAAGACTGGTGGAGGAGAACATGATGCCAAGATGCATGAAAAAAACTGTGATTAAAAACCAGGGTTATTCCACCAAAAATATATATTTTTTATGAAGTTATAAAGATGCAGATTTCATTTTCCAGCAGGACTTGGCCCACTGCCCACATTGTCGTTTCTGAATTAAATAGAATTATACACTAGTGGTTAAAGGTTTTAAGACCTTTATTTTTCACTTTTCTTCCTTTATTTTTGCCCTATGAGCTCTTAATGAACAAAAAATTTTAAAAAGTTCATTTTTGCAGAATGAGTGGCATTAAGTTATCCAAAAGCAGTGTGTAAGACTGGTGGAGGAGAACATGATGCCAAGATGCATGAAAACTCTGATTATAAATAACAGGATTATTCCACCAAGTATTGATTTCTGAACTCTTAAAACTTTATGAATATGAACTTGTTGTTTTCTTTGCATTATTTGAGGTCTGAAAGCTCTGCATCTTTTTTTTGTTATTTCAGTAATTTCCCATTTTCTGTAAATAAATGCTCTAAATGACTATAATATTTTTATTTGGAATTTGGGAGAAATTTCAAGTAAAGAAATAGCAAAATCAGAGAAACTGATTCAGAAACTGAAGTGGTCTCTTCAGCTGTAATTATATTTCATTTTCCAGCAGGACACACTGCCAAAAGTATCAATTGGTCTTATGTAATATTGTAATTTTCTGAGACACTGATTTTTGGGTTTTCATCTGGGGTTATACACCACTGGTCTCTTGCAGTTTATAAAACTTATATAATTCAGGTTCAGGCTGATCTACAGGTTCTATCACTTCACTTCCCTCCATCTTCTTCTCTTCTTCCTCACGTTTCAGACTCTCTCTCTTTTTCAGGATTTTCTCGATGAGGAAATCGATGCGTTTCTCCTCCTGCTGCTGGAAGAAGGATGAAGCTACTTTCCGGCGGAGGCGTCGGGCGTAGACCTCCAGGAAGGCCAGGGAGTAGCTGGCGAGGTACAGCAGACCCAGCAACACCAGGTGGTTCGGATCCAGCTCATGCGGCTGGGCGCTGCACTGAGCTGCCTCAGAACCAACGATGGCTGTGTAGGTCTTGGTGTCGTTCCTTAACATGGAGCCCGAACATGAAAACAATTCACAGAGGCTGCTAAAATAGTTCACCTAAACCAGAAGAAAAAACACTGTTACTTTATTTCACTAATTCCCTCCGCTGACATCTTTTAAGAAGATTTCATTTTCCAGCAGGACTTGGCACACTGCCCACACTACCAAAAGTACCAACTGGTCTTGTATAATATTCTAATTTATTTATTCTAATAAATCTGAGACACTGATAAAAATTAAAATCAAGTATTTAATTTGAGTTAAGCTAAAACAATTATGATTTAAATAAGACAAAATAAGAAAAATAAATATTTTTAATAATAAAAAAAATAGAAGAAGATTAAAAAAATAGCTTAGTATGTTAAAAAAAAACACGATTATAAAATGGTAGGAATAAAATAAAAAGGTAAAAAAAAGAAAATAATTAAATAAATTAATAAAAGGACAGTATAAATAAGAAAATTAAAGGATGAAATAAACAAAAAGGTATAAAATCTAAGGAAAAAAATTAACATAAAATAAATAGAAGGATGATACAACAAGACAAAAAAATAGAAAAGATCATTTAAAGGACGCAATACATAAAAAGTGAATAATAATAAATAATATAAACAAAAGAATGAAATAAATAAAAAGGTATAAGACTAATTAATTAATTAAAGACCAAAACAAATAAAAAGGTATTTGCTTAAAGGAAAAATAAAGAATAAATTAAAGGATGGAAAAAACGGTATAAGACTAAAATAAAAATAGAAAATAAAATAGATTTAGGGACAAAATAAATTAAAAGGAAAATAATAGAAAATACATTAAAAATAAATGGTTTAATAAATAAAAAACGTATAAGGCCTAAATAAAAAATATAATTTAAAGGATTAAATACATTAAATTAAGTTAAGCAAAAAAAAAAAAAAAAGAATAAACTCAACTATAACAGTTACAGGATATCTTGAGTTCATTCTGTCTGTAATTGAATGAATGTTAAATTAAATGTTTCTGAGTGAATTAAAGGTGAGTCTTACCTTAAGGTTGGCCTGGATGGTGATCTTAGTTGACGGGACTTCCGAAAGCCAGGTCTGTCCCGTCACCACCAGATACAGCACGATACGGTCCAGCATCAGCAGCATGATGGTGATCAGCAGGTACAGCGTGATCATCAGGACAGGAACTAAACACCTGATCAGTTCTCGTCTGGTGATCCTGAAGCCGGTGGAGTTCACGCCGTTCTTCACGTCCTTCGCTCCGACCGCCGGGATCCCCTTATCGGCGGCGGTTCTTCGGAGGAGGCCGGTGATGTAGATGTTATCGAACCTCGCGGACGTCAGGTAGGACTTCAGGTACGCGGCGGAATCTGCGAACAGGTAGACGACGAGCACGGCGGCGAAGACCCTGCTGGAGAGCAGCTTCAGGTCCTCCAGTTGGCGCTTGGCTCTGGAGAAGTCCTCCTCCACGTGGCGGCTCAGGTTGTTGAGACGTCCTCGCATCTCGGCGACGTTGATTTGGGTGGAGTGGTTGAAGGTTTGGAACTTCTGGTCGAGGGAGATGCTGTCGTGTTTGACGAAGCGAACCTGCTCCACCATGTTGCTCTTGATGCTGTTGCAGAGCTGGGAGGAGTTGAGCAGGCTGTGGGCGAGGTTCTCCGAGGTGCACTTCATCAGGTGCGTGATGGTGGCGATGTTGGCGGCGATGTTGGGCAGAACCTCCAGCACCACGATCATGGCGCACACGGACAGCACCAGCTTGCGGCCTTGCCTGGTGCCCAGCGTGGGGAACATCAGCGTGAAGACACAGCGGAGAGGGTGAACGAGGAGCGAGGAGAAGAACATGGCTGCCGCGTAGACGCCGGCGGAGATGAGCGCGGTTCGGCGGGTGTACATCAGGAGGTCGCTGAGCCAGCGGTAGAGCAGGGCGCCGGTACCCGCGGAGATGGCGAGGCAGAGGAGGAGGAGGGTGATGAGTTGGGTGGTACTCTGTGGAGACGGAGTGGAGTAGGAGAACCAGAGGAACTCCATGAGGTTCCACCTCACCAACCTTCTGTAGGAAACGACAGAGGAAGAACATCATCATTGAGAGAACAACGAAATTAACGTGTAATTTTAAGTCATTGAGATCTAAAATTCTCATCCCATCATTTTCTTATTCATTTTAAAATCTCTAGTCGTGTCTCTAGTATGAATGAATCCCATGTGAGCTGTGTTTTGGGAGAAAAAAAACAGTGCTCCGTTGATCTGGTATAACACTGCTTTAGTCCAGTGGAGGAGTGGGCAGGAAAGACACTATTTTTTACACTAATAACAGTCTTTAAAATGTCATATGTTACTTTACAACATGTGTAATAATGCTGAACCTGCTAAGTGCAGTTCAGCCACTGATCTAGTCTTAGAGTCTATGTAAAACACCAAAAATCTACCCCGGGTTTTCCATAGACTAACTCTAACCATTTGTTCCTTAGCTCTATATAAACACTGATGTGTTATTCGCACAAATAACACAGGAATGAACTGCATGCTGTTCCTAGTGTGACGAGACGGCGTCGCTGCCCGGCTTCAGCTCTGCCTGTGGGCGGTCCCGAGCCGAGGTGGGCGGGGCCATGAATACTAATTAACGGGTTGATGTAGACACGGTGCTTTTCCTGATCGACTCGTTTTTCTGAATATTTTCTTTTACTAGCTGCTGCAGACAATGAGGTTGAGGAAAAGTTTTACATTGGATTTTAGCGGAAGGAGAGCTATAAATGGTGTTGAATGTGGTTGAAGGGCGAGAGTGGTTGGTGTGGCGCAATGGATAACACCACTATACCTGCCAGTGAGCTAAACATCATGTGGAAGACTGGGGTTCAATTCTTGCTCTGGGTGACTGAATGCTGCGCTACACAAATAAGAGTCCTTGGGCAAGACTCCTAACACTACATTGGCCCCAAACTCTGTAATAGAAAAAAACTTGTAATTCGCTTTGGATAAAAGTGTCAGCTAAATGCAGTAAATTAAATGAAAAAAAAATGAAATGAATGTAGGAGTTACTTGACAGGGTTAAATATTTCAGTGTTAAACCAATTAAACCAATTTACTGCCCAAATATACAGAGATTTAATTTAACTCTGTTCACATCTGCAGCAAAAATCTGAAGTTTCTTTGTTTGGGTAGAGTTCATTATATCACATATCATATTTAGATGTTACTTAAATTTAATAGCTGAGACACATTAAAAGATAAGCTACAGTCTACTTAACATTTCTTAATACATTACACAAAACACAGTACATTTCTTATTTGGCTTCTGCCATAAATTATTTGCATAATGGGCGTGTCCCCAACAACCCTAAATCACCATCAGCGTGTAGTCTTTCTCACCAGGGCTACCTTTCCTCACCGGAAGTACAATATAGAAAGCTAATATTACCACCCACAGTGGACAGTGCAGTGGGGAGGTAATGATGGTGACCGGTGGCATCTGGCTAGACCACGCCCACACATCCCACAGGTCAGTGCAGAGTTCTTTAG